>NW_006238961.1:833542-837032 GCF_000226075.1 Solanum tuberosum | reverse complement strand
TGGATCGGGTGTTACGTTCCAACACACTAACTTGGATCGGTTGCCACGTTTTGGCATAAATATGGGATCTATTGCCACATTCCGGCATGAATATGGGATCGGTTGCCACGTTCCGGCATAATTATGGGATCAGTTGCTACGTTCCGGCATAAACATTGGATCGAGTATCACGCACCGGTACACTAACAGTTTGGGTATGGGTTCGTTGCGAGGACCATTGAATTGGGTTCCGTGAGAGGACCATTGAATTGTGTTGTGTATTTACTTGTGATGATTTCGTTCATATCTAATGATGATTGATATTGGAAGACGGTACGTTGCTCTAAATTGATATAACTGTGATATGTGAGAATCGTGAAACTGTTCGTTGTTCGTAATAGTTGACTAATATTCTATATGTTCGATATATGCATATTTTACAATGTTATGGTTACTTGCATGTGTTTCACTTATTGGGATAGCCGTGTGATCCTACTAGTACATTGTGGTTGTGTATTGATACTGCACTTGCTTGTTCTTTGTTGAGTACATGGCATCTTCAGGTGGCCATTGATAGACTTTAGCTATGTGACTAATGAGCGTGACCGGATTCAAGGGTGAGCCAGTTCTTTCAAGCTGTCATGGATCTTTCTTGTTTAAGTCCACTCTTTTCGGACTCAGACTATTTGTTTAAGGTGTTTGTTTAGTTTCGGGGTTTACCCCTTGTTCTTAGACTTGTCGTTAATAGAGTTTTGGAATATTGACTTTCAGGTTCTAGGGGTTGTTCTTCCTCATTAGTTTGGTTAGTTGTTTGTTAAAAACCTTGGAGTTTATGGGGACTCCATTTTTATAGTCATTTAAACCTGCTTTCGTAACTTTAAATGCCTTAGTTTTCATAAAATTTGTTTGTTTGAGTTGTAGTAATGGTTCTCCCACCGGAGGGTTGTGTGGGTGCCAATCACGATGGTCTGGGTCGTGACAGATATATTTGTCCTTTTTCCCTTTATAAAATAAATGGTCAAAAGGCGATTTCAAGTGCATTGTCCTTTTTGGTCTATCTCAAAATATATTGTTCTTTTTAACATTTTTATTTTGAAAGTGGTCATTTTAATTCCGAACTTAATTTAATCGATACCTTACTAGTAATTTTGTTGAAAAAGTATTATTCACACCTAATATTTACCTACGAGAGTAATATTCATATAATATTATGATTAAGTGATAAATTAATCATACTTAATGATATATATACTCTATCGTGGGTTATTTGAAATTGATAAGTAAATATTCACTCATATGTTTTGTCTTGTTCATTTGAAAAATAGGTGGCAGTGTTCCATCTTCATCCAAAAATGACTTGTCAAAAATATTTAGAAAAAGTATAGATAAACACTAGCTCATTATATTCAAATCAAATTTAATTTTGATTTGTCTCATAACTACTCCTACTTTTACACAACCTATCAACTTGCCTTTTTTTAAGTAAGGTCTTCCTGATTTTAATATAATCGATTAATTTATTTGAGATTAAGGTGTAATTATTGTTGTAGTCTTTTTAATTATTCTAATAATCAATTGGATTTCCATTGTTGTAATGGCAACTTATTTATGGTTGAGCTCTAGGTTCTTGGACCCAATCAATTGACAAATTTAAATGAAATCGAATTTGCAAATTTTGGACATTTGGGCAAATCATACGATTAAGTTACAGATAATAAATATTCCAAAGGACATAGAGGATAAGTATTCCTATATCCGTTTTCAAAGGGATTTTTATTGAAATTTTCTTACTTTTAAAAATGAGATTTCTCTATATGAATCTTAATTAATTAAAATTTTGAAATAGAGGTTGATATACCGTGAGTTTACGGTCTTTTTAATACATTTCACTTAAGAGTTGTGTGTGTCTAGGGCCATTTTGCATTGGTTTTTATGTATTTTTCTCATATTTGTAGGAAATATGTTCAGACGTGGAAATTGAGAGACGCAGTTGAAGGATGTGCAGAAAAGGCCATCTACGGAGGTGATCTACGGACCGTAGGTCCATTCACGCTCTGTAGATGGGTGTCGTAGATGGGCAGGCAAGGCTTGAAGGAAAATTAGGGAATTCTAGACCAAGTGTGGAACCACGGTTGCAATCGACGGACCGTAAATTGATCTACGGACCGTACTGCTGATCCGTCAAATGATTCAGAGGGGAGTTCCAGTACCTGATTTCGAAGATTTTAAGTATGGAGCTACAGAGTAGGATCCACGGACCGTAGATCAATCCACAGTCCGTACTGGTGCCCATCGTTTGGTTCAGAGATTTGAAGATTTTGAAGTTAGAAATTTGCCCAAGTCCTGAGTCACGGAAGGGACCTATGGACCGTAGATCAATCCACGATCTGTAGGTCAGTATGGTTGATTGAAACCGCGTCCTGAAACATTTTTTCCTTGTTTCGTTTCGTTTTTAGTTAGGACTTATTTTTCTATATATAGGACATGTAAACCTCGTTTTTGGAGGTTAGACTTTATTACTTTTGTCCTAGTTTTTTGGCTTTTGGAGTATTAACTTGCAATTTTAGCAATTCTTAATTTCCTAAGCTTGTTTTGAAGATTTTGGTTTGGAAATTCAAGTTGAAATTCTGGGTGTATCATTCTTATTACGTAAGTTCATAATTTCTTCTTCTAAAAATATGAAATGTGTTCTTACTAATATGGGTAACTAAATCCACAACTAGGGTTGTGGGATCAATGAGCGATTAACGAAGTATGAATAGTAACTAAGTAATTCCCGAATAGTGTTTTGCATGCATTGATAATTCTTTCGTCTAGAAGTCTTTTTAACGGTGCGCAATGTTAGAACTCGCCTTGTTTCTACTTGCCGGACCAAGGAGGTAGTTAATAAGAAAACAATT
The DNA here is from genome assembly GCF_000226075.1 of Solanum tuberosum. NCBI lineage: Eukaryota > Viridiplantae > Streptophyta > Magnoliopsida > Solanales > Solanaceae > Solanum > Solanum tuberosum. The sequence goes on along the minus strand of NW_006238961.1, from coordinate 834,153 downwards.
ATCAAGATAGATTTACTGTGATACTATCTAATAGAATTAATGTCGATTGGTGCAAGGGTGAAAACTAAGTCATACATCGATGTGACGTCTAATATGAGGTAATGGTAAGGGTTAGTAAATTATATACACGTAGCCAGACTAAGGTGTGGGGTGAAATTCTCTAGATGTCGGAGCAAGGATTTAGAGATACATAACTTATCGCTTTGCATGTAATACACTAAGAAGGGATTGTTATTACTAGGATTACGGAGTTATGAGCTTATGGGGAACACGTACACCCTAGTTTCCTTCTCAATTTGATAACAACAAAAAATTGAATCTTGCTTACTAATTACTTTCATAATTTCCAAAATTTGTTACACAAATTCCCCCCCCCCCTTTTTACTTATTTTGTCTCGGAAATACATTGGCTAAATGAATATAATCATTATTGAACTAAAGTTTAAACCATATTCCTCGTAGGATCGACCCCAACCTACAAGTTGGGTTCTTTACGTGATAACGATCGCTTATGCTTCTGAAAAGAGGTGTAATTTGAGCGTATCAAATTTTGGCGCCGCTGTCGGGGAATAAGAGGTGTAATTTGAGCGTATCAAATTTTGGCGCCGCTG
>NW_006238961.1:827595-830001 GCF_000226075.1 Solanum tuberosum | reverse complement strand
ATATATAATACTATATTAAAAATTCGGAATTATGTATAATTAAAATTAATTATTTGTAGTTAATTTAAATAAAAAATAATAATTTTAAAATTTATATAGTATTTTAAGTTTTTCTACTTTTTTAAACAATCAATTAAATTCTTACCGTTTTTAATATATTCAAATAATAATGTAAAGCATCCAAGCGGTTACTTTTACAGTTTTTATTTTACTGGATAATGAATTCCACATTTTGTGGCAACACTATATATTTTTAAAAGCAGTGGAGGAGTCATTTGAAAAGGTTGAAACTCTTCATAGTTTTTTTTTGGTCGTGAACTCTTTCAACACATTCATTGTATTTATATGCAGATTTTATTTTATTTTAAGGAATTTGCTGCATACTGGATTTGAATAATTAATTCAAGACAACTACTCAAAAAGTAAGAAGGTAGCAAATAATTTTTTAGAAATTTTTCTTTCATTTATTGCTTTTAATGTTCTCTGTTAGATTATATTATAATTGGTTTGCTATTTTACTTATTTTCGAATTTTTGGTTCATGAATGCTATTCTTTTGATATGTATATTAGTTTGTTGAGTTTCAACAATTATCTATGAATTATCTGCAAATTTTAGTTTTTTTTTGTTATGTTTGAAAGTTTGTTGTATGAATGTTATTCTTTTAATAATATTTAGATTTAGTTTGTATGTTTAATTAGTCGAGTTGCAACAATCATCAGAATTATCCAAATTATATATAAGATGGAATTTATAGAATTCATAAAACGTACCACATTGCATGTATTTACACATCTTATTTTTTGTTGAATTGATACTTCAAGATAAGACGACATCAAATAATGTGTAAAAAAATATTCTTTCATCTATTATTTTTAAAGTTATTTATTGAATTATATTACAACTGATTTGTTGTTGTTTTAGTTTTTTTTTTGGAAGTTTATTTTGTGAACACTATTTTTTTTTGGTGATAAATTTAAAATATGCACTAACTATTTTTTGTTGCAATTGAAAAGTAGGAATAATCTCAAATATAGGGACGTGGGTCTCCACATAAATTTACATGCTTCTTTGCATACTATGGATATTGTCTGTCCTCTTCTTTTCTTTTTTTTAATATACAAACAATGTCATCCTTTGCTATCAATTATAATTATGAGGATCAAATTTAGTTTTCTTTGAAACAACAAATTGATTAACATGAAAATGGTGTGTATTCCCTTTAATATGTTACATAGAACAAAGCTTAAAAGTAAAATTAATGTGCTTTTGATATATGTTTTGATATATAGGAATGTTTGGGCTATTTAGCCTAATTTTTTAGAGACTTATTGAATTAAATAAAAGGAGCCTCATGACCCATTATTGACCAAAAATGATAAAATATAAAGCATGATTCAGCACATGTAACATATTTGGATAGCCGTAAAAATGTTAAGTTACGGCTATCAAAAATGCATTTTTTAATTAATGATCAAATTTTTTTCTCTTTATATATATATATATATATACACACACACGTCTGCAATTTATTAAAACAAATAATCTATAATTATTTTTAAAAAATATGTAAAATTTATTGAATTGTTAAAATTAATTTAAAATCGAAAAATAAAATAAAAACCGTTAACACTTAATTTTTTATATTTAAAAATGGTTACCAAAAATAATACAAAACAAAAAAAAAATAACGTAACAAATTGTTAAGGATGATCAAATTTCAAAAATAATTTTATGAGGAATAAAAATAAAAATAAATTTTTTGAAATTAGGATAAATAATATTTATTTATAGTTAGTGTTAAATTCTATTCTGAACAATATCATAACTATAAGTCATTTTTAGCAAATTTAAGATTACTCACAATATTATATAACATCATTAATTTAAGTTGAGAATTACAATTTTAAAATATATGATACAATTATCAATTATCAATTTGAAATTTAAAATATTTGAAATACAAGATAACTGTAGTTACATGTAATGTGCTTAATCTGATAAAGTTCAAATCGAACATAACACCCTATTCATCCACATTTATATCTTTTCTAATACAATTCAAATCAAAATTTAAAATAGCTAAAATATCTAATAAACACTTTGAGTAAACCTAATATAGCGGATATATTAATTAAGATTATTTTTACATTTAAAATCATTTTTTTATTGTAATTCACACAAATTAAAAATAGTAAATTGCCAATGTATCAATATGTCATTTAATTTTTTAATTTTAAATAAAACATTAGTTAAATATATCAATATATTGAATCTTTTGATTTTTGAATAAAACATTAGTTAAATGATATTTAAATATTAAATATTTCTAAACATTGTTCCAATAAAACTAATTTGCCTATTTTCTCACGCGCATAGCCTACTAGCCTATCCTCCAATTTCTCTC
>NW_006238961.1:818022-827562 GCF_000226075.1 Solanum tuberosum | reverse complement strand
CTATAATCAAACATTTATGGAATCTTGCAAAAAAGAAGGACAAGTTATGGATTGTTTTATTATATTAAAGGCAGGAGATCATGGGAAGTTGCAGGGAAACAAGCTTCTTGGATGGTGAGGAAGATCATGCAAGCAGGGCATTGGATTTCTGAAGCCGGAATACCAATTACAGAGATCATGGATGCAGAAGAATTCACCATTAAAGGTATATTGTATAAGATGCTTAGGGGGGAGTTCATCAAGGTGCCTTGGAGAAGGTTGTCATGTAATAGTCAAGGGAGCCCAAAGTGGAACTTCATACTCTACTTGACCATGCAAAGAAGATTATATACCAAGGACAGGCTAAAAAAATGGGGGATACAAATGGATCAAATGTGTTCATTATGCAAGTAAGAGCAAGAAACACACCGGCCAACATCTTTTCTTCTCATGCACTGTGGCTGCAAGGATATGGAGTAAACTTTTAAAGTGGCTATGTATAACCAGAAACACTGCAGGGTGGGATGAAGAATTGGAGTGGGCTATTACACATGCCACAGGCAAAGCAATGCAGGATGAAGTGTATAGAATAACTCTCTCAGCAGCAGTTTACTATGTATGGCAAGAGAGGAACTACAGAATTTTCTGAAAGAAAGAAAGAACCACGGAGGTGATCATCAGGAGCATAATTTAAGAAATCCATTGTAGAAGCAGTATGCAATCAAAGCTGGCTGATTTCATTCGTAATTTCAATTATTATCCATAGAATAGTAGCTAAGTAGTAAGGATAGTAGACTGAACTCTGAGATTGGGATTATGTCCATATCCAGAAGTCCAAAACTCTTTGTACATATTGATATATCTGGTAAATAAAGCTTACAGTTACCAAAAATATATTGAATCTTTTGATTTTTGAATAAAACATTAGTTAAATGATATTTAAATATTAAATATTTCTAAACATTGTTCCAATAAAACTAATTTGCCTATTTTCTCACGCGCATAGCCTACTAGCCTATCCTCCAATTTCTCTTCCCTTCATCTAATCTTTACTTATCAATTAATCTATAGATATTTTAAATTTGTTGTGCTTAATTAATAAAAATAATAATTTTAACTGTATTTATTTTTAAAGATAAGTTGATTTGTAACTATCCATATTAATCTTAAATACACTCTTTTTTAGAGATACATGATTTCTAACTATCCTTATTAATCTCAACATTAAATGTTTTTCTTTATAAAATATATATATAGAAATAATTTGAAATTAACAAAATATATTGAACTAAAAATACCATTGTGGACAAAATTTTAATATTTTAAAACACAATTAATTTTATGCATCCTTATATAATTTATAAAACATTGTTAAAAAATAAAATTTAATAATAAATAAATAAAAAATATATAATATATATAAATATAGACACTCAGTATTCACTAATAATTCATAATTGTCATTTTAAAATTTAAAAAATTATTCATTTTAAATTATCCGCGCAACGCGCGGGTGCATATACTAGTATAATATAAATAACTAATTAACAAAAAAAGTAGAAAATAAAAAATATCTCCTATTTTTTAATTTAAAATTTGAATTTCAAAACATAACTAACTAACCTTATCCCTATAAAATACACAATTCCATAACCCCACGACTTCCAAAAATAAACTGCTACCCACAACTTTATCAACCCAGTTTTTCATAAAAATCTATTATTTTCAGAACTTCTGTCATCATCCACTTCTATATAGTTTAACATGTATTGTGCATGATCCCGTCCGTCTTTTTATTTCTTGCTTTGTTTAGCCATCTCCTTGACCAAATTGTGATAAGGTGGTGTGCACCAACATCGATGTTTGTAACTGGCGGGACGATAATTAATAGAGATGGATTATCATAATGACTCCTCTAACTTTTTTTTCCTAACTTGAATAATGATGCCTCAACTTGAAATGTATTACATGATCATGTTGAAACTATGACTAAATCATTATATTATTTAATTCAGGTATATGAAAACAATTATATGTATTGAGATGCAACTATTCATGAGTTATTTCAGTATTAGATTTTGTTATTAGTTGATGTGTTGATGGTAATACAAAATATGAACTGTTTTTTTTATGTTATCTAATCTATTTAATTAATAAAATTTGAATAAATTATAATCTATAGAGTATTGTTATTCAGTAATTCATTTAATAATAATAATTATACGTATAGTTTTGCCCACTTGGTGTGTTATTGATTAAAATATCTTTGATCTATTGTCAATAAAGTCTTTTCTTTATTTTCTTGACTTAACCATGTCATTTGCTTCAAAAGTTGTTGGACTCATTCTGGCTTTTGTTGTCTGTTCAGTGTGGAAGTGCAATACCTGATGAAGGCGGCAACTGCACAGCGGCAAAATACATCAGTGTTTATAGCTAGATGATTAATGGATGGAGAGCGGGTGTTTGCACAGTGGCAAAAGACAATTCTACCTATGTGTAGCACTTCATAGTTCGTACAATGTCTCTTCAAGATAGCTCTTCCATTTCAATTTGTATGAGAAAAAATAGGAAACAGGGATAACGACATAACGTAGGGTAGTTAATGCAATTGCGATTCGAGTGGGGAGTTAATTTCCAGATTAAGAATTTTTCTTATTATTTCATTTTTTTATATTGTCTTCTATTTTTGAATTATTTTTTTTAAATCAACAAAGTAATAATAATATTTATAATATTCCATGTTATTTAAAAACACATTTTACATCAAATTCTAACCCTCAAATATTTAGGATGTCGATAAAAATAAAAATTTAGAAGATATTTACTTCTGAATTATCAAGAATAAAGTTTTGAAGTTATAACTACTTTGAAACTATTTGTAAATAATAATTTTTACTTGGAATATTTTTATATATAATTCATCAATTTTAAAAACTATTTTAATTTATAACCTATTTGGTATAAAATGTATTATTTTTTTTTAATTTGAGTTGCACTTGAAAGATAAAATATTTAAATTTTGATTAGTTATTTTTTTTCCTTTAGAAAAGAAAGAGAATAAAAGATGAAGAAAAATAAGAAAAAAATTCAAAAGAAAATATGAAATTTGTTTTCAATTGTATTTTTTACATAGAAAGCTACATCATTGAAAACACCGATTTCTTAAAAGTATGTGAACACTTTATAATTTACGGATATGTTGTGTGAATATAAAAATTAAATTATTTTATTGGATGCTAAACTGTCATTTTAATATTTAATTTTTACTCAATATATCATATTGGTAGTTTACTGAAAGGAAAAGCGTATTAAAAAATGAAAAGCAAAGTAATGAGGATGATAAAAAGGATGAAGATATTGTAGTGTGCGCGGATTATTTCTAAAAATTATTTTTTAAAAAATTATTTTTTTCTATAATTTATTTTGTTGTGTATCCTTATTTTATGAAATTATATTTGATTAAAATATTCGTGCAGCGCCCGGATACATATACTAGAATGTTCTGCATGTCCTCCGTTGTATTCTTAATAGATTTTTTATATAATTGAAGTAGAATTTTTTTTATTTGATTCTTATAGGAAATAAGACTTATTATCATTGTTATACAAGGCTCTAAGATGAAGTAACGTAAAAAAATGTACATTATATTTTATATATTACTATTTCATTGCTTATATTGTTTCTAACAAGGATTTAATGCCTTTTTTTTAGGTAGAAGGAAGAGGTAATGAAGTAACATTTAATTGTATATATTTTTGCGCTCTATCTAATATTAGAGTAAACACACAAATAATTTAAAGGAGGTTCAAATATTATTATTTTTTAAGGACAGTTTTTACAATATTTGTGAGACAATGTGTGAGTTTAACACGAAAATACAGCACACGATGTGTAAGTTAGAAGCACGTTTGAATCTTGTCATAGACGGTACTACAAGATAATTTTATCTTTATATATAGTATAATTTTCTAACTAAGAGATCGATTCTTTTGATATGCCCTATAGTAGAGTTAAAACTTATAAATACCAGGTGTTCATACCATGTTATTAAATGAAATGTACATAATAGTACAACAGTCACATAATTATTTTTATACGTTCTCTATTAGTTTAGTAGTATGTTTTATATTTTGATCCTTCTTTTTCATCTATAAATCCAATAAATAGTGTTGTTTGATAGTTATAATATATTATTATATTTAACAAATAATTAACCAGTGAATAATAAATTTTATAAATTATTTTTAATTTTTAATTATGACATTTTAAAATATTCGTACAACGCGCGGGTACGAATAGGTATTAATATACGGATTTGGAAGGCTGGATGATAAATCAAAAAATAAAATAAAATATTAATTAATTAGTTAAAATAAAATCGTAGAAGCAGGAAACAACCGTCGCGGGATCGGTGGTGAAACAAAAAGGCATATGAGTGTAGACATGAGTTAACAACAATTACAGAAGAATTTAACTCATTTTCCTACTCGAAGTCCTCCATTTTCTACAGTCAATTCGAAAAGCTTGAGGGAACAGAAATGGTGTCGTACGTGAGCTTGTTGCTGTACGGAGTGGGAGGAATAGTGGTGGCGGGGATGGCAATACTGGTCGCCTTTCAGGAAAAACTTGTATATGTTCCGGTCTTACCTGGACTCACTAAGGCATATCCAATTACTCCCGCTCGACTTCGACTCCTTTACGAAGATGTTTGGCTCAGATCTTCAGACGGTGTTCGTCTTCATGCTTGGTTCATCAAACTCTTCCCTGACTGCAAAGGTCTCTACACTCTCTCTTAAACTGCGTTTTCTTATGTTTTAATGAGGATTTATCTACTCTAATTAGACGAGATGGGCGTAATTTGTGTTCGATTTGTGATTTTCAACTAAATTAACCCATATTTTTTGAAGTTACTAGTGAACTTCCGGATGATTTTGACCTAATTTCAGTTGTACAACCTTTTTAGTTTATGTTTTACCTGAATTGTGCGAGAGAATTGGTGATTATGGATTAACGTTTATAGAAATGAGAGTTACTTTTTGAACGAAATAAGATTGGTTGATGTTGTTTTCTGATTTGCTCCTCAATTTTACTTGATAAATGATTCTTTGAGTATTCTGTTTGTGCAAATGAGCTATGATCTTCATATAAAATGATTAATTCCTGGATCCCAAGGGTTCAGAATTAGTAGGTACTTATGACTGCCAATAGTTTTGGCAAAATGTAGTGGGGGCAAACTGTTAGAATGCTGCTACAGATGCACATCAACATCTATCAGCGGAGATAAAAAATCCTGATTGTAAATTAGTGTGTATGATAGTGGTTATTATGTTGCCAAGGCAAGAAGTATGGATGTGGTGGCAGGGTTGCTAGTTAACCATCTATCATAGCAAAAATAGAACCTAAATACAATATCGACATTCACCTTTGAACTCCAAGTCAGTAGCTCATTTAAAGTTTTAAACTAATATATCTTCAGTACACTTAGCAACCTAACCACCTAGCTGGAGCATGCACAGCTATGATGTTTCCGCATTGTTTTCTACTGATGTAGGAAGTGATGCTTACAAGGATTTTAAACAAATTTGGATGTGTTGTCCACATATGATTAGTTTTTGTTTGCTGGTTAGTGTAATTTATGCTGAGATACTATTTTGGTTCTGCAGGTCCAACTATCATCTTTTTTCAAGAGAATGCAGGAAGTATCCTTTTGTTATAATGTCTTCTTGAATGATTTGCAGACCTTGTTTCCATATTCCTTTTCTTAATCTTCTTCTTGCACTCATGTTATAAAAGTCAACCCTATCTCGTTTGGTTATCCTTTACTAGTTAATTGCAGATATTGCACACCGTCTTGAAATGGTTCGCATAATGTTACAACGTTTGCAATGCAATGTTTTTATGCTTTCCTATCGAGGGTATAAATCATTTCCCCATATTTGTCAGTTTCATGTCTGTGCTTTGTCTTTGATTAACTAGTGTCTTTTTCATTTTCTAATAATTTTGTTGTAACAAAGTTACGGAGCCAGTGATGGATACCCTTCTCAGCATGGGATCACAAAGGATGCTCAGGTTTTGTTAGCTTTCCCAATTTCATAGATTTTGACCTAAACCTTATTTATGAAATTACATATTTGTGCTTGTCTTTTTCAATAGGCTGCACTGGATCATTTAGTTCAGAGGACCGATATTGACACATCAAGAATAGTAGTCTTTGGAAGGTCACTTGGAGGAGCTGTTGGTACTGTTCTTACCAAAAACAATCCTGACAAGGTAATGTAGCAATTCATTTTTATTTTGTCATGCTGTTAGGTTTAATAATGTCATAAAGCCCGATTATCTCTAATTTGTTTAGTTTCCTCTTTACTCCTTAAATTTAAGTTCAACATGGGCTCCATCATGGAAAGAGAATTCATAGTACTTTGTTAAGTTTCTTTCAAACTTATATGCTCTATGGGTACTCTTGGCTCCACCTGATTGAAGTAAATAACTTTTAGAGGCACTCTTTGGAGGTTGGTAGGAATACAAGCTTTCAAGCGAAAACTAAACTAATCTGAGTTCATCACCAGCATGAGAGGGGCAACTTATAAATATGACGAAGAAAAAAAGAACACTATTTTTTTTCTAGAATAAAAATAAAGCTACGTTTCTTTCCCTTTAGAGTAAAGAGAAATCTCTTCTGCACCTAAACTATTGACCGTAAGATAAGATATTAGCTTGTAATATAGTATTATTATTTGTAATACATGTAAAATTACAGGCTACTCCTCGTATATGTGGGATGTCTGATTTAGTTCTTTTTTTTATCACTTCTTCAATGGATGAGTTTAGGAGAATGTTTGCTCCCATTTTTCTCAAATAAAATAGAAGTCCATATAAACTTATGATGTTAGTCTCTTGGGTGTATAACCTCTACGATTTATCTCATGACCGTGATGTTCTTTAAGTACATTATCCTCTTTTGCGCTATTTGTTCATTATGTAGCTAAAAACTTTTGATGTTCTTCTAGTATTGAGACCCCATCAGAACCTGAGTTTGCTTAATCTTACTCCATTTCTACATACTTTAATCTTCATCCAATATTACATCCAGTTCATGCATAGGAGAAGAGTTTCGCATCTGAAAGAATGATAGTAGTCTACTGTTCAACTGAATCTTTATTGGTATTACAGAAAACATTAACTCCACATGCCAAGTGAAAAAATCTCCCTTAATGCAGTTCCATGGTTTGATGTGAGTGACCCAACTATCTAGATTTTGGTAATTCTATTAGTATTCTTCAGTTGATCCCGCGTTTCTTAGATGATCCGCAAATTGATATGCCTTGATTATGGTTTTCTTGTTTGATATTCAAGTTCCTTGTTTATGAATTTCCTGTTTGATGTGTGTGGTGATCAGTTTATTTTTGAGGTTTTCCCACTGCCGATTACATATAGTTGATTAAGCACGTTCTGGGTCAAGCTGCATAGAATAGAGTCTGTCTATTTTGTTTAGGGGAATCTATATGGACCTCTTTTTTGTTTCTTTCTGTTCTGTGTCGATCTTTCTGGGTTTTATTCCAAACTTTTCTGTTCCAAGGTGTTTAAATAGCTGAAAGTGCTTATAACTTGTACATGTGTTTTGACATTCAAATCCTAGTTTTCTTTCACTATCGTAGGTTGCTGGGCTCATTTTGGAGAATACTCTCACGTCTATCCTGGATATGGTTTTTTGACATTCAAATCCTAGTTTTCTTTCACTATTGTAGGTTGCTGGGCTCATTTTGGAGAATACTTTCACCTCTATCCTGGATATGGCAGGAGTTCTCTTGCCATTCTTGAAGTGGGTCATTGGTGGCAGTGGCTCAAAGGGTTTCAAACTTCTTAACTTTGTTGTTCGATCTCCATGGAATACCATTGATGTCATTGGTGAGGTGAGGATGCATCTTTATAACTCTCTCTGTCCCATTTGAATTGACTTGAGTTGACTTTTTCTTCAGAGAAATCTTCATTTTTTTGTTTTATTGAGTCTACTAAAGGTAGAGAAAGTTGTGAAGATGTGACTCAAGTTTGTAAAGTTTAAGTTAAGTTCTTGGAGGGATAAAAATTACGTTTCTAGCAAATAGTTCATAATTTTTAGGATGGACTAAAACAGAACTGGGTAATTAAATTGGATTGAGGTAATATATTTCATGGTTTAACTAATAGCGAAGTGTTCTAAAGTAGTAACGTGGATAAGTCATTTCAGATCCTTTTTTCTTAGTAGGCATTTGACCATAGAAACCAAATATTTTCCACTTTATTTGGAATTTCTGAAGTTGAAGTTGAAGATGGATTTGTATATGATTATAGTTTTTGCAAAGAATATTTGGTTGCTAATTCTCAAAAAAGAATATTTGGCTTCTTGAATGTACTTTTCCTAAGAGCATGAAATATGATTTGTACCCCTCAATTTTTAAAAACTAGCAAAACCATCAAACTTAATTAATTTACATGAATCATACAATCAAATCTGCTCTATAAGAGTAATATCTCATGATGGATAGTCATAATATCATAAATAGGATACCACATTTTTACAAAGTGAATCTTTATAGAAAAAAAAAAGAAACACAGAAATAGTCAGCTGGCTCCATTGATTTTGTTATCTATATTAACGTTGGACCAAACAGACATAAAAGCACCAACAAAGTAATGGAACAGAAAACTCTCCAAGAAAATGACAACCAGATCATACATAAAGCGGCCTAATTATCTACATACCTGTTTTACCATTTCAAAGGAACACAAAGAAAAATCAAAATCCAAGAGAAGTATATGAATCAAACCAAGGAAAAAATAATATTTCATAAGTAAAAGCACATATAATCAATGATTTAACCTCCCATGTAAGCACCCATTTCAAAAAAATGCATAAAAGAGTGATACTTAGTAGGCGTTTGGCCATGCGATACCATATCACGATATGGCATCGTGAGATGGAATCAGCGTTTGGACATGCGATTTTACGCTGATTCCATCTCATGAGATGTGATTCCATATTCTCCAAAAACCATGATATGGAGTTATATGGTAATTCCATATCATGATTTGAAATATTTTAATACAAAAATTGATCCACGAGTTTATATTTTGTTAAAACAACCCCACATTTATATCTACTAACCATTTATTTCATATGTAAATAAAATTTATAATCACACCATTACTTTTTAAAATTTATTATTCTCACCAACATATAGTCACTTTAACTCACACCAACCGATTGTTAAAGTGATGAAATATTATGGTCTATGAGCATGAAAATATAGTTGCGGATGATATTGACCAACAAATGGCTCAAAGTAACAATGTTGGTTCGTCTTCTCGGTCACATGATCGAGAAATGCAAGTTCAACGTGAGGAAATTGTCCGTACTATGTGGGAGGATTATATTAAAGACTAGTACGCCACAATTTATGTTCAATTATTTTTCTATTAAATTAAAGTTAGATGAAACAATTACTTAAGTAGAGAACAAATAACTTTATAATAATTTATTATGCGATTTTATAAATTTTTGTTTATTTGATAAGATTGAATAAA
>NW_006238961.1:801009-816604 GCF_000226075.1 Solanum tuberosum | reverse complement strand
GTAAAAATTGTCATAACTTGTGCAGTGTTACATAATTATTTGCGAGAATATCAAAGTACTGATGAAATATTTATGGTCTATGAGCATGAAAATATAGTTGCGGATGATATTGACCAACAAATGGCTCAAAGTAACAATGTTGGTTCGTCTTCTTGGTCACATGATCGAGAAATGCAAGTTCAACGTGAGGAAATTGTCCGTACTATGTGGAAAGATTATATTAAAAACTAGTACACTACAATTTATGTTCAATTTTTTTTATTAAATTAAAGTTAAATGAAACAATTACTTAAGTGGAGAACAAATAGCTTTGTAATAATTTATTATGCGATTTTATAAATTTTTGTTTATTTAATAAGATTGAATAAACAATTGGGGTAGTTTTACAACTTATGGGATTTTTATGTTTATGAGAAAATATACAACACAAAAATTTCATATCGCATGTCCAAACAAAACTTCAATTTCATCTTATGATTCCATATCATGATACCATATCGCATGGCCAAACGGGCCCTTAATTTAGGCATGTTGCCAAGCAATTTCTTAAGTGCTGCACTTCTTATAATTTCTTGGAAAGTGATCACTTGGCTTGCTTAATAAAAACAAGCTTTTTATAAAGGTCTGCACTTTTTAAAATTCCCTGGCTAGTGGCTAATTTAAACGGGTCATTTTTTATAAAAACAAAACATTTAGGGCAATTTTTTTAAAAAAAAGAGAAATAAATGCAATGGTAAAAAGTGAGATGGAAATAAATGAAAACAAGTTTTGAGGTGTTTTCCAAATTTCAAATATAGCTTCAAGTTCAAGTTGTATTTGGAAATTTTCATGGTTAAATGCTGATTTTCAGATGAAGTTTAAAAAAATTTCCGGGAAAAAAGTGAATAACTCTGACGTATTCATTTACTATGAAATGCACTTGAATTGCATCTCAGTCGTATATTTGTAATTTCATAGATAAGATGTGAATGATGTGATATTGAGAAATCTAGTTACTGTTCTTGCACGTTTTGATAACAGCAGGGTTTCTTATCGACCATGAATCTGTGTATTATTATAGTGGCCTGAAGCCCTGAACCATCTTAGATTTTATTTAAACTTTGTGAAATTACTGTGTCTGCTAGCCTTTTATTTAATTATTGTTGAGTTGCTAGAAGCTGGTTGAAATTATGTTTTATTCCCCCCTTTTTTCGGAAGGAAGCTGGTTGAAATTATGTTTCTGGCTTTTGTTGTCCTTGTTATGTTCAAGTTAGCTCAGACGTCTGGCTTATATTATCTGATTGTTTTGAGTGCAGATCAGGCAACCAATCCTCTTCCTATCTGGATTACAAGATGAGATGGTTCCACCATTCCACATGCAGATGTTGTATGCAAAGGCAGCTGCACGCAACAGGCAATGCTTATTTGTGGAATTTCCTAGTGGGATGCACATGGATACCTGGTTGGCAGGTGGTGATCATTATTGGAGGACAATTCAGAAATATTTGGAAGAAACTGTCCCAGAGAAGAAGGATGATGAATCAAAGAAGGATTCGGAACTGTCCTCTAAGCAAAAGGGTTAGTTGCAGATATCAACTTCACCTGCTATTGTTCTGCTATCTTTTCTCTGTTATATGGTTTTGGGCATCTTAATTATCGTCTAAGAAAATATTTGTGAAGACACAGATGATAAATCTTCTTGGAAGGATATTGTTAAGTTAGGGTTCTAGAGGCTGCAAGCCTCCTATATACCTGGACAGTCAGCCCCTTTTAAACTGTCCTGAAAAAAAAATTGCTCTGTCGAAGACTGGGTAAAGTATGACTGATCCCTCTAGATATCTGAAAGGGAAGTCATGTCCTATTTTATCAGCCTAAGGAATAGACCATTTTGTTATGTCTAAAATCTATTTTCAAAATTAACTCATAAAAGAGTATTTGGAAAAGACATTTGAGAGTATGATATCCAACAGGTATCTAATAATTCATATAACGGTAAATGCTATTAATTCTTTTGATTTAGCTCCTGTTATAGCTCCTTTCTGAAACTACAAGATTGTTAAAGTATTACCTTTCCAAAATAGAAATGCCTACTACCTCATATATCCATTTATCTGCACCTTGTGGATCATTGTTTCTCACTGTGTTGAAGTTTGAAAGCTGATGAACTTCAATTCTTTTCTAGGCTAATTGTGGCTGTTTGGTTTGTGATATCATTTGCAGTATCTTCAGATTTTGTTGCAAGCTGAAATGTTGAGTTTCAGGCAGTTCAGATGTAACTTTGGATTCGAGGATTCAAATACGTTTCTTTTGATGTTGCAGTGATGAAGAGCAGTTTGTGATATCAAAGGAATGGAAGTGCATCCTTTCAAATATTTATTCTTCTGAGGATATTTTTTGGTGTCCTATTTTCAGAAGGGAAAAAGATGTGAAGGGTCTTCATTTATACTGCATCTCACTAACAATACTAGGGTGTCGAAATATAGGTCCAGCTGAGTCGTGTTGTATGAATAAGGATTCAAACGTTTCGATTGTATGCCAAACGTAGAATGGCAACTCTCTACCAGAGAGTGATGACAGGCGGAAGACATTCTTTCGTGTGAATGGCTTACTCTTTATTTTGGTGTGATGATTTTTCTTATAATTTGTGAACTTTCAATCTATGTATTCAAACTTTCCTTAGTTATTACGTACACATCAGGATTATCAGCTTAAAGCTTGTAAGGTTCTTCTGAAGGACTTGTTCGTATTCAAATTTCAACTATAACTTGCATAATATTATACCATTTGGGGAAAACATCACGGCTTGTAATTTAATACGTACGTACTTAAGTTTATTTAGTCCCATTTGCAAATGTGTTTAGGCTTCTGTTTTGCTATGGATTTTGAAGCTTCAAAATTTGAATTTTTGAATATACGTTTTACGTGAGTGAAAGTGAGTTTTTGGGAACATGAAAATATTTGAACATCATATAATAATATTTAATTATTGAATTCCTCATCTCACCTCCATCGAATGATTCCACCTTGTTTGGATTGTTGTTACCTATTGTATTTATTAGTTTAAATATCATGTTTGTTTTGATTGTTATTTAAATTTTATTGTATTGTATTGTTTAGATTCATTATTAGTAACAGTTAAAAGTTTCATTTCAATTTAGTGTAATCACATTGTTATCTTAATATTTCTTTAATTTTTGTTGTCTTTATTATTACTAGTAATTATTTTTATTTTTTATCCTACCTAAAAAGTAGCACTCGCTTGTATCCTATTTTTCTTATAGGATTATTACTCAAATTGTACCTTGTATTTTCTTGTAGATTTATCACTCAAATTCTTAATATGTGACGATACGATTTATCGAAACAATAAACAATACTTAACAGTGTGATTGAGTAGGCAAATATAGAACCCATTGCTGAAATTAGCATTTCTGTTTTTGCTAGTATCATCATCTTAATTCTTATCCAACACGTACCTCAATTCCTATATTATATTTTAAAGTAACATTTGAAACTTGACGTCCACCAATGAAGTTATTCCACGTCAGACAAATTGTTCATTCGAATTGGTCTCTGTTTTCATTTCCACTTCCGTCCAAAATGATCCAGTATTATTACGATAATACCCCTGTACATTATATTCCTTTCGTGCTCAAAAAGTTGTTCAAATTACCTGAATTGAAACAGGGGCAGGAAGAAAAAATATTAAATAAAAATCTTGTGTAGAGTGATCCATTGTGAAGATGGAAGGAGGTGCTGCACAGTACAATCCTCGCACCGTAGAAGAAGTTCTTAAGGATTTTACTGGCCGTCGAGCCGGCATGATAAAAGCCCTCACCACTGGTATTTCAATTCTCTCTATCGACAATTTCCTGTTTTGCTGCTTTATATGCTCTTTTTTTTTCTTTCTTTCTTTCTGGTTTTTGGGATACATTTCATCATTTTTGTCTTTCTTTTGCAGATGTGGAGGATTTTTATCAGCAATGTGACCCTGGTTAGTTAGGGATCTTTACCTTCTTTTTTCGTATACATTTCCGCGTTTGGCTGTATGTTGCTTCTCGAGTGTTTCGCTTATTTTTACCGGATTTCGTTGGTTTTGAGTTTTCATGTAATTTGCTTGCTCTTTTTCAGTACTAATTGATTTTACCCAAGTGATTACCAAATTTCTACTGTTTCTGATGGCGACCCAAATGGAACCTTTTTTATTTGAGATAATAACGCATTAATTTTTTCAATCAAATTTCGGGTCTTGGGTCAAAGGACAGAAGAATCTAGCGCCTTGTTTTTCTTTTCTTTTCAATTATATTATATTCAAGCAATTTACTAAAAATTAAACTTCTGGGTAATCTGTTTTTTTTGTTGTGTTGTCCTATGTCCTGTTTATATAGACATGGTTTTCTTTTTGTTGCTCGACTTTTAACTGAGATTTTGTTTTTACTGGTAAATATCTCTTCCAATTCAAGATTTTAGAGTTGTTTAATAGGGTGTTGGTGTTCTGCTTGCGTCTAGAGCTGTTCATAATGCTTCAAGAACACTCCTCTGTCTGTAATGTACTGTACCATGTGCGCAATGTGAATTCTTTGTGTGAGGAAAAAACTTTAAATGAAGATTTTTCAGACATATGAGTTGTGGGAGAAATCTCTTATTTAGATTGTTGGTTAAGCTTTCTTCCCAAATTGAAATTGCCATGTACTGGTTGGGTGGACTTGACCTGGAGATGAGTGAATAGTAACCGTGGTCTTATGTGCTTACTGTATGTCGTCCCTCACAATATGATTCTAGCAATCAATCCCTAGATGTTTTAAGTTTTCATAGCTTGGAAGTTATTGGTCTAACTTCATATAGGGGCTTCATTTTTTCGCTTTGATTGAGCAGGTATTGCGAATGTAGGATCATTTTCTGTCTGGTCCTTTTTTGCTTACTGACCAACTTTGTTATTGACTTAAGTCTTAAAATATTAATTTAATGTAGTCTAGTTCATCATTTCGTGAATTATCATCCAACTTGATAAATTTTGTAACAAAAGATTGAAGCTTGTGCCTGATTTTGTGCTTAAAATACTTTTTGCATAATAAAGATTTTGGTGGCGCCAATGTTTTATTCTGACTTCGCTTTGCTAAGATGTTGTTTCTTATTGAACAAGTGTTTTTCTGATTGTGATTAGTCTTTGTTTACTCTTTCTTTATATTTGGAAACCTTGCAGAAAAGGAAAATCTCTGCCTCTATGGATATCCAAGCGAGCAGTGGGAAGTCAATTTGCCAGCTGAGGAGGTGCCTCCAGAGCTTCCAGAGCCAGCAT
This sequence comes from Solanum tuberosum, assembly GCF_000226075.1. NCBI lineage: Eukaryota > Viridiplantae > Streptophyta > Magnoliopsida > Solanales > Solanaceae > Solanum > Solanum tuberosum. The sequence continues at coordinate 811,326 of NW_006238961.1, read as the reverse complement.
TAGGTATAAACTTTGCTAGAGATGGGATGCAAGAAAAGGAATGGTTAGCTCTGGTTGCTGTACATAGTGATGCATGGCTACTCTCTGTTTCCTTCTATTTTGGTGCCAGATTCGGCTTTGATAGAGCTGACAGGTAAACTCGATTCTACAACAATATAAGAAAATAATTTCTTGGTTATTTGTACTTTTAATAGGTCACCTTCCAAGTGATTTATTTGTGTATATTTTTTTTTCCTTTTTAATCATATCAGAATTGTAACTTTTGTTCAAATATCTTGCTTTGAATCATAAATAGTTGTGAACAGCCTACAAGCCTTTGCTGTGTCACTTTGTAAAGCATTCTGGAGGGATGCTTATAATTACACCTTGTCAGATGTCAAAGCTTGGAGGAGTATTGTCCCAGCAGGCATCTGTGTAATTTCTTTGATGGAGAAAAACAATTATTTCCTTCGTTTAGAGTCTACCGAGTATGGAAAGTTTCTTCACTTTACTGAATCCTTTTGATCTCTTTAATCTAGGAAACGCCTTTTCAACATGATGAATGATCTGCCAACAATATATGAAGTTGTTACTGGAGTGGCCAAGAAGAAAGTAAAGGATAAATCAACAGTTTCAAATCACAGCAGCAACAAGTCAAAATCAAATTCTAAAGCGGTACTGTTGAAAACCTCTTCAGTCCCCCATCCTTCTCTCAAATAGATGTTTTTTCATGGATAACAGTAGCTGTGCAGTAGTCTTTAAAGGATTCCCTTTGGACAGTATTTAGCTGAAAACCTTCAGCTTTAGGACATTGCCACTGAATACTTTCCTCGAAACTTATGTTTGTGAACCTAAGACATGGTCAATGAATCACTAAATGGATCCTCTCTGATTTGAGACATGGTTCAGATTTCAATTATCCACACCCATTTTGAATTATAAATGTGTATGATGACTCTCGACAGCAGTAAGTGACATTTATAGTGATGTTTTGCTATTGTCATAGCAGTTTAATAACATTGAGAGGTAGGAATCTGGAAAGTAAAGCATTTGTATAATGTTCTTCTACAGGGGAAAACTAATCTTTCGGTCCTGTTATAGTATGGGAGTTCAAACGGGCCTCCTAAGTTGATATATTGTTGATTTGTCATTTTCTTATATAATTGCTTACCTTGGTGTTCGGTGTAAAAACAGAACAGGCTTGCGTCTATGCATTTCTGGGCAGGTCAGGTAGTGGTTGCCCCGCTTCTTGTTTGAGGAAGGCTTATTAGTCAGTTAAAAGTGATTTGAACTATAGTAATTACAATTGTGTTGTATGCTTAAGTTTGATAGAAGAGGCTTTTTAGATGCCTAGGGACTAGGGTGAAGTCAATGCTGGAGTTTTTCCAAAGAGGTATTGTGTAAGGTAAACTATGAGACTCCCATGAAGCCTTAGTGTTGTGTTATTATTATTATTCTTTAATTTCTCCTATGTAACTTCATCCAATGTTTTATGTCTACCTCAACTCCTGCAGCTGCTTCATAATTGACCTTTTTGCATAAATCGGTTCTCTATCTAAAATTATTTGCGAATTTGGTGCTTCTGTTGTGCAACATTTTACACTTAATTTTTCTTTGCACTATGTTTGTACATTTTGGGTTGTCTTAAGTGAATTGTATCGAACTGCTTTGAAAAATAAACCTTTTCTTCTCAAAATAAATAAATAAAATGAACGTGTGCCTTCTTGCAGTTGCTTGTGCTAAGTTTACTGTCTTCTGAAGTATCCTCTTTTAAACTTGTCACTGGGGATGTTGTTGTATCATCATCTAGACTAGATGTTACTGTGTCTACCTCATTGTCATTGTGGCTATTTCAATGCACTAAGCCATGTTCCTATAACTAAATTCAGTACCATGCCTCATGTACCCTGTATCATTATGCCTCTAATGTGTTGACATCTTAGTTATAGATCCATGCTTCATTGCTTTTTTTTCATGCATGGCACAGCAGATATCCACATTGTTTTATTTTAAATCTCAGGGTAAATACTCAAAGCCTCAAGTAAAAGATGAGGATGATGGATTCGATGAGGAAGAAGAAGATGAACATGGCGATACTCTGTGTGGTGCATGTGGTGAGAACTACGCTTCAGATGAATTCTGGATTTTCTGTGACATGTGCGAGAGGTGGTTCCATGGCAACTGTGTGAAGATCACCCCCGCCAAGGCCGAGCATATAAAGCAGTACAAATGCCCTTCATGCAGCAACAAGAGGATACTCCCGTGACATCCCCTATCAGATATGTGCTGAGTTCCACAACTTGTAATTGTTCATGTTGAGCTCAGCTCACTGTCATCTTACAAATATCAGCAAGGAATGTGTAGTCAGAGTTCTAGTCTCTTACGTTTATCAGGGTGCTTAACTAGTTTAGTTCCCTCAAGACATCCTTTTATTCAACTCTAAACAATTGGATATTAGATGCATCTTTCAGTATCAATTCTAACTAAATGCAGTTCATCTGGAGCATATGTTGCAGCTGTAGTTTTTGGGTGCTCCTTGTTTGATCATAAAACGTGTTCTTAATGATTTCAAACGCAAGTAAATGATGTGATTTGGAATGACTGCTGAGCATTTGCCTCATCATGGTTACAGCTTGCGAGCTAGTTGACTGGTTACAGATTAGGCAGAATAAAACACGTCAATCAAGATTGAATTATGTACTTAATGGGCGATGTGAGATATAATCGTGCTGGTCTTGTAGTAGCTTCATTTGCTGAAATGATATACGTTCTGCTGTATCTGCAAGCTGCTCTCCCCTTGGTTCAATGTGAAAATCCTTTATTGCCATGGTTGAATCTCCTCTATCTTGTATCTTCACAAAATATCCATTGAAGAAGTTACTTATTATGATACCTAAATCTATTGTTTCCGTTTTTCCTTTCAACTATGCCTTTTCTCTTTTATTTTGTTTTAGAGATATACATCACTAGATCTTAATTTACAAGGTAGGGGGTCATTGCCAATTACATTAGAATTTGTTATTGGTCTTTTTCTAGTTGTGTCCTGTATTCAACATTGGTAAGCCTAATAATTTAGCTTACATCATGATATGAAATCATGATTTCTTCAAGAAGAAAGTAGAGAGAGAGAGATTGAAGCTTCTTTTTTTTTTTCCAATCATATGTATATAAATGATGTTCTACGTACAATGCTACCTCAATCTAATCTTTTCATTAGGGAAAATAACATTTGGATTTCGGATGTGTGGATTTAATGCAGCTAATTCCTCCCATTTAGCCCCTGTACCATGCACCCGTGATGATATACTCCATAACGTTTCACCAGGCTGCACTGTTGTTGTAGTTGCTTGAGAAGAAGCAGCTGCTATCGATGATTTATTACCACCCTTTGACTTCATTAATGGATGTTTATTCTTCTTTCCCATTCCATTCGCCAGCAACCAACGCGATCCTGATTGCTGTTGACTTGACGAACCCCATAATTTCTTTTTACCTTGTTCTGTCTTTAAACCTGCAACATGCACTTCAGTGATTTTGTATTGAGGGATTTCTTCATCATCACGAATGTGATCTTCATTCACCTCCACACCACCAGCTTCCTTTTTGGGGGGCATGAGTATTTCATTATCATCGTCGTCTTCATTGCTCTTTCTAACTTGAGAAACTGTGCTGTATATCTTAGCTTTAGGTGTTACAAACACTCTCTCCACTTGAACAAGAGCAAGCATAGGTGTACCAACTGGCTCATAATTCCTTAAAGGATCACGAAGTTGCACCATTAGGGCCACTGTAAAGCTGTTCCCCAACAATCCGCAATTCTTACCCTTGCCACGTCTCTTCGACCTACCACGAAACAAGTCAGTGCAGGTACCATGATGAGCTGCAAGCAGTTTGGACGTCCGCTCGCTGATTTCATCAATTTCTCCAGCGTCCAACTTCATCCATTCATCAAGAGTGAGAGATAAGCCCATAAGTCCATCAACCTCACCACCACCATCATTGTCTTTAACGTCCAGTAACTGCAATCCACCCGTTCCTTCTAGACCTACAGCTCCTCCAAAGTTGACCTCCTTTCCCTCAATGGCTGAAAACTCACCAATGGGTTTTGAGCTTACATTAGAAGGTGTGTCCTCATCTGACATGCCTGACTGTATTCTCAAACCTTCAATTGAAAGGGCTTCAATTTTATCCATCGCCAAAGGAGCAAGGTCCTCTAGTGATACGTATTCTGAGTCCTTGTCAAGCCCGGCAGAATTTGACTCCAACTTGCTGAACTTTGGTCTGTGCAATTTCCCCTTATTACTTTGAATACCAGCCATATTTTGTCCAAACTCAAATTCATGCTGCAACAAATCTTGTCTGCAGTAGGTAGAAGTCATATAAGACAATTAGTTAAGAGAAATAGTGTGCTAGATATGCGCGATTTCAAATATAAGTGAGAGAGAGATTCAAACCTCACAGTTCCATCTAGGCTTGGTGCAGTTTCCCATCCTATATGTTGCATTGTCTGGCCAGTAATATCTTCTAAAGGCATCAATTTATTTGCCTGAATAGAGAGCTTTTCAATTCCAATGGAAGCTAAATGCTGCAGTATGTCCATTATGCCAGATCCCATTTCTGCAGGAACCACCACTGGACTGGATACCTGCATTATCAAACTCCCCCCACTCTTGGCATTCTTGAAAAGTGAAGGGTTCATTGATCTTAAAAATCCTCCATTTTTAGTCTTAATGAAGGGTCCTAAGCCTTCTCCAAGAGGGGGCAATTGGGAAGGGTCCTCAAGAGGAATATCAATTGGGCTTCCAAAACCGCTTGAGCTCTTAGGAGGGGAATGTTGAAATGCCCTCTCGTTCAAGCCCCATTCATACATCAAAGCCTCTGTCTCCAAGTCTTCCAACATGGACGCCCCAGTTTTATTGCTTGTTGCTTCGATTTCTATCTTTGGCATCTCTACATAGGAATCTACATTACATGAATAATCAAAATCCTCATAAATGCTCCTCCAATCGGATCCAGTTGAAGCATCACAAGCAAATTCTAGGTGATCAATGTCCTTATCAAAGTTGAACAAGGAACAGCCATCGGCCAAAGTATCCTTCTCAAATTGCCTCAGCAGTCGTTCTCTTGGGGAATCAGGCTCACTTTCAGAACTCGGGGAAAATTGAGTGTGCTCTATCCCTAACATATCCAGAAAATCACTAGCCACAGATTCAGCATCATAATCCAAGCTTAGGGATTTTCCTTTCCTAAGCTCCCCAAAGTTTCCTTTATTGTCCAAGCCTCCATCATGATTTATAACTTCATTTTCATCATCTTGGGAATCTAATCCCTCATTTGCCAAGTCAGACACCCTCTTTAATGCAGACTCCAATTCCTTCATGATCGACTCTTTGGAAGATTCATTTGTCTCGAAATTGCAGGTGCTCACTGAAAGATCATCATTCGCAGTGTCAACTTCCTTGGACAACAATGCAAGCTGTGGCTCCTCTTCATTGAACATCCCAAAACTACTATTAGGTTCAGCATTCTCTTCCGAAGGAGTATCACCAGTTTTCGTGGTTTCTTCTTCTTTTCCCTCCCATACCTCTGAGGCAACTTCTATACCTTGATCTCTGATAGAAACCTCACTTAAATCGTCCCCATTTTCAATATTTCCCTTCTCAGGCTCCGATAGCAAGGCTAAGTTGGGTTTTAGGGTCTTAACATCATCACAGGATACATCTATCTGCGGTTTGCAATCAACTGAACATTCCACTTTCTCTTCCTCAAGTTTCTGATACATCACATTTACAGATATGGAAAGTTCAGACGAAGGAACTGGTAAAACCTCGTGAAGGTCTTTTATATTCTCAGCAGAACACTGTGAAGCAGAAGATCGAGCAGGAAGGCTCCCCGCTCGCCTCATTGTTTTACTCAGCTCATCACTTTGCTCACATTGTGCCAAAATTTTTGCTACATTTTCACTATTGCGCCTCAAGTTCTTCACATCGAGAAGACTCGTATTGCTAGGAAACACAGTAAAAGTTTTCCCAACTATGTGATACTCAAAACTAACATTCATGGTTGCACCTTTAGCCTTACCTGACAACCTGAAACTAGTAGTCCACTTGCCTGAGCTATTCTCCTCCAATTCATCCAATGCAAGAGGAAGCAACCTAGTAAGATCAACGCGATGCTTTCCTAAATCAAGATCAGGAGTAGCATATATAGAAGCATACAACAAGAAATGTTTAGCCTCATACTTTGCTGATTGATTAGGACCATTCTTGCTACCAGATATAGAACATGTATGAGTCAACTGTTCCTCAAACTCAGCTATCCCTTTAGAAACAACAACAGGACGAGTCGTTAACTCACCATCTCGCCTTTTCCAATGCACAACAAGGCAAAGCTCATCAAACAATGTTGATAACCCTTCAATAGAATGTACTTGAACAGAAAAACAACAATTAAACTTTTTGTTCCTAACAGCCAAGGATTTTAGACCTTTCCAACTCCAGATGGATTTCTTACTCTCCTTCTCTGATAAATCATCTTTACTCTTCGATTTCTGATGGGTTTTTCCTACCGACATTGAACGATTACTAGCTCCTAACATCAAACTCCTCCGTCCACCTTTATCATCCAAATATAAAGCTTTATTTAGAGCTTCAATATCATCCAACAATTTTTCATTTCCACCAATTTTCGACATCGCAAAAACTACAAGAATAACGTTATCATACAATTATACAAAAACCCAATTCACAGAATTGTAACAATTCAAAATTCAAAATTCAAAATTGCTCCTTTGATAAAGCTAGATTAGCAGATTTACATAATTAAAAAAAATCATAGGTTCTATCGCCATTGCAAAGACAAATTTGAACATAAAAAATTGAACTTTCTGTTTTTTGTTGACATGAAGAAGAAAGGAGAGAGAGAGATAGAGAGTTTGAATTTCTTACAAAGTTTGAATTAGCGATGTCTTAGGCGAGTGTTTCTCCTTATTATTTGTCTCTCTATTTTGGAGTTATCATCTTTATTTATTTTTTAAATATTCAAACGTAGAGACAAATAACAATAATGGTCCCTTATATTTGAATCTAGGTTTGAAATAGTCCTTTTAAGTATGCACGGAACAATTTAAATTTTTAAATTTATCAAAAGTTAATATTTTTAATGGAAAAGGGTCAAAATTGCCCCTGAACTATGAGATATAGACCACTTATACCCTCCGTTACATTTTAGGATAAAAAATGCCCCTACCGTTATTCTAAGAGACCACAATTACCCTTAGGACTTAACAGAAGTGATTTGGCAAGCCACATGGCACTAATTCCGCCACATAGGCTTGCCAACTAGGATACCCACTAAATTTTTTGACCCAATTAATAATTCAATCCTAACCCATTTTTGTTGGATCAACCCACAAAAATATAAAAATCTTTTGCTTCCCCTGCTTATTTACAACTTCATCAATTAGCTATTACTTTGATTTATTCCCTGCTTTTTTATAACTTCATCAATGTACATATATGTTTGCCTTCATACACTTTGGGACGTTTACAACTCCTTAAAGAAGCAGCAAATTAGTGTACCTTCTCCTCGTCAATTTTGGCGCAACATATAATATTGGGTTTGAAACAGAACATGTGGACTGCAGATGGAACGGTCAGCTCAACCTCATAGCTACAACCCAAGCTTGAGGTATAAAGACGACCATGAGATTTCGCTTTAGCTTTGAAATCAATCCCGATGATCTTGAGAAAGCAACGAAATTTAGCTTTGATTGGGACTAACGTTATCGATCAACTGAAACGAAAGGTAAGCTATTTCACCTTCATAAACTTGAATCAAGACACCCGACTGATTGTCAGAGTAGGTCGAAAACACCTGCTCTTTCTTAGTTGAAATCGTGGTGTATCAAGTTATCAGAGTAGTGTCCATTCTGCTATATTTAAGATCGTCTAAGTCCAATATTAGATGAACAATATAAAGAGTAGTACTGCATCAATTGAGTAATAGAATATTGAAGGCCAAAAGATCATCAAAAGCAAAGAGCGCAAAAAAAACTCTAAGGTTCAGTAGCTACAATATCTTCATCACCCAACAACTCCAACTGTTAACTCGTTGTCCATAAGATCAGATCAATTTCAGTCACTGACTTCGGCGGCTAAAGAATTCTCCAGGAGAGCAACACTAAAAAAAAACATAAAAGTATTCATACCATAACAACAACTTAACTGCAGCAAGCAAATTGCTAATCACCTGTCAAATTTCAAAAATTGGCCAAACAACAATACTATAATTCAAACCATAACAGTTAACACCTTAGCTAACCCAAAACAGACCAAGAACCTGAAACAAAAACTGGCCAAACAAATATTCATTCAAAACAAAGCTTCGGTTCAAAATAAAACATAAGCAATTGTGTATTGTTTACATCCATAACATAACAACAAAATAAAATAGTAATGCCACTGTTTGCACTTGCCAGATCATACAAAAACCAACATTTCGGTATCTCAAAAAAAAAATTTAACAGAAGCTGACATATACTTAATACTTCCAACTACCAAGAGTCTAAATTTGGGATCTTCCATTTGCTTTCTTGGTCTTCAACTTCCCCACCATCTTCTCTCTTGCCCTTTCCAACTGATTACTAGTCATAGCTTCTTTTCCTTTCCATGTGACTTTAGTGGGTGAGTAAGGCAAATCTGTAGGCTCACTCATTCCTCTATGATCACCTCTGAAAGTAAAAAAAAAACATAAAGGTATTCATACCATAACAACAACTTAACTGCAGCAAGCAACAATATAATTGCTAATCACCTGTCAAATTTCAAAAATTGGCCAAACAACAACTGTTATGGTTTGAATTACAGTATTGTTGTTTGGCCAATTATGGCATGTTCTGGCAATACTTGCCAGAATTGTTCACCTCTCATAGGCAACAACTTGGCCCCGTATGTTTTAAGATAGGCTTCTTTAGTGTACCACCAACTTATTTCATCTCGAGGCTCAATATTTTTGTAGCGCAATGCCTTGATGGCATGAGGGCATGGGATGCCAGTCAACTGCCAAGACCTAAAATGAAAAGCAATAATTAGTTCGTGTGAATATTACATAATCACAGTTACATAATAGTCTCAATTAATATATTTACCTGCAACTGCACTTCTTCTCCACAATATTCACTATGTGCCTATCTTCACCCTCAGACACTTCAAACCCAAGGTCCCCATTAAACTCAAGCTTGCATAAGTTGGCAATCTTACTGTAGGTAATAAATAATTCCATACACTTAGGACTGTGTTTGTAATAAATGTTCCATGTTTCTGCCTCTTTTTCCTTCTTTCTCAACCTGTTCATTATTTTGACTCTAATCTCTTCAAGCATCTTCAAGATAGGCTTACCTCTAGGTACCAAGATCCAAGAGTTAAAGGATTCAGTGAAATTATTATCTACCATCTGATTTTTGCACACAGTATCAAAATATGTTCTGCACCATTTTTGTGGTGGAAACTTGACCAAATCTTTAGCAGCTTCCTCTGATAATGCACCAAGAGCATTCAATTGGTCCTTAAAATCTTCTTCATAAGTACACCAAGCAGCCCACCACATAAGTTTCTTCATCTCTCCGGTCCTAAATCTCTTCATCCAATTGGCCTCAACATGTCTTACACAATATCTATAAATAATTAGAAGTTCATGTTAGTTAGCAAAACCAAGATAGCACTTAAAAGCATCTTAATAGTACCTATGGTTTGATAATGGAAGGACATTTTCCACTGCATTCAGTAATCCCTGTACATGTCAAACCAATTAGTACTTATAAAAAACTGTATATTATTAGGTTACATAAACACAAATTACTACTTACCTTCTGCATGTCAGACATAAATGTGATGCTATCACCATTTTTCAGATTCAATAACTTCTCCAACAACTGTAAGAACCATGTCCATGTCGTAGTGGTCTCCTTATCCACTACAGCCCACGCCAATGGATAGAAAGAGTTATCGCAGTCTTGTGCCATAGCCACCAGTAATTGCCCCTTGCATTGGCCCTTTAAAAAGGTCCCATCAAGTCCTATGAATGGTCTTAATCCTTCTTTCCATCCAACCTTCATTGAATTAAAGCAAATGTACATTCTGAGAAATTTTCTTTTTCCTTGTACCATTGCATCTTTTGATAAGTTGATCACCACATCACTACCGGGATTAGTCATTCTAATCTCATTTGCATACGCCTCCAATCTGTTGTATTCATCCAAAAAACTGCCTTGCATTTTTTGAAGGGCCATTCTCTTGGCCCTTTTCAACTTTGAATCATTAGTATTTAAGTTGAAATTAT
>NW_006238961.1:767209-800771 GCF_000226075.1 Solanum tuberosum | reverse complement strand
GCATACTTGGGATTATTCTGAACTTTGCTTTTGAAATAATGGGATAAAGTGTTTGTGGTAGCTCTAGGATTGTGTAATGCCTCTTCACAGTTGTGTTCTTGCTTTAAAGTCTTAAGTTTATATCCTGGACCTTTACCATCAAGTGAAACAAGAATTGCAAATGGACAGCCCTCTATGCATCTGTATCTTAATCTTTTTCGGTCACTTTTTGCAACTTTCAAAGGTTTTTTAGTCGCCAGGGCATACAAATTACAAGTTTTCCTAGCATCATCTAAGTTCTTAAAGGTCATATTAAGAAACAGGTCTTTGTAATGACTTAGATTAGCATTGACTTCCTTGTTTTTTTGCATCTTAATGAGCTCTAATTCATCAAAGTCATACTCACCATCTGAAGTAGGATCAACCAAACCATCATCACTTTCTGACTCGGCGTCAGTCCCATACTCACACTGAACATGATAGGTTTCACTATGATTGATAATGTTGGGGGCAAAAACAATTTCTTCATTATCATCAACAGCAAATACATGAACTACCCTAAAGGCTTCAGTTAGTAACTCCTGAAGTATCCTAATTCCATCAGAATCTTGAACCAAAAACAAATTTTCAGAAGGTCCTTTCACAAGTACTTGTTTAACTAATACAAAACCCAAGTTATTTTCAAACACCTCTTTTATGTCAATCAAATTTAGGTGATTGGAATTAAAGGCCCTCAAAGAATGAACATACCTCTCATCATATAGTAGGTGAGGTTTTAAAGTCCATTTACCTCCATGGTGAAATAAAAGATCAACATTCATATCTTCCATATTGAATTTTCTGCAAAAAAAATAGCAAAACATAAATATATAGGACCCCACATTAATAAACTAAGCACATATAAATAAGAAAAAAGCTTCTAACAAGAATAAAGTGACTTTTATAACATATAAAAACAAAGCAAGTGACTTAGCAGTAAAAAAACACCAAAAAGAGGGATTAAACAATACTTAGATTGGGACCACACATTCAGATTCGAGAATAAAAATCTTAAATTATTTGAAAGTAGCCTAAATATGTGTCAATACCAACATAAAAACAGCAAGAAGGGACCTCAAAACAAGATAAAAGACAAACAAGACTTTAACTTTTCCCGACAGATCAAATCCCAACACATGTAAAATTGAAGGAAAAGTAGTATTTTATCTCAAATATGAAGAATCATCAGAATATACATCAATATATACTAAAATATTGGCAAACCAATTTTGCATATAAACCCTAACTTCAAAATACAACTATGAAAAATGTTTAAAATCCTACTGCAATTAAACAAAAAATCAGTTACATACTGAAATAGAAGAGAATTTACCTTCTAGATCGAGATTCCAAAAGAAAAAATTCTTCAAGTGAAATATGTTCTTCAAAAAATTCTCCTTGGTGAATTGAATAATGAAAATGGAATGAGGTGAAAAATATGTCGTTTCCCTCCTAAATTTAGTGGGTGGGTCTAATAAAAATGGGTTAGGGTTGAATTATTAATTGGGTCAAAATTTTTAGTGATAACCTAGTTGGCAAGCCTATGTGGCGGAATTAGTGCCATGTGGCTTGCCAAATCACTTCTGTTAAGTCCTAAGGGTAATTGTGGTCTCTTAGAATAACGGTAGGGGCATTTTTTATCCTAAAATGTAACGGAGGGTATAAGTGGTCTATATCTCATAGTTCAGGGGCAATTTTGACCCTTTTCCGTATTTTTAAACTTTGTCACATATTTACTGAACTATCTGTTAGATTTGATGAGAGCTATGAAAATAGAACAGAAAATTCATGGAAACTCACATTTATAGGTATAATTTTTTTAGTTTCTGCAATTTTTTTTAATTTCTTGAGTTTGGTGCAATTTTTTGTGGTATAATTTTAATTATTTGTTTATTATAGTGCGGTATATTTTAAAATTTAATTAATTTTTTGTGTTTATTGTTAATTCTTTTTTTATATATATATTTTTTTCAAATTTAACGAACATTAGGTCTCAAACATGTGTGTTGCATGTGTATTTCACGCTTAATAGTATAAATATTTAAAAAATTAGTATTTGAATTAAATTTTTTTAGATGTCATATGAACATGTGAAGAAAACAACTACATTTTTATTTTATAAGGTACATAACAAATGATGTTCTTTGGCTTTTCATTACTCTTTTTTTCATTAATAAACTAAAAATTAAACACAAGTAATTAGGGACAACTATAAAAGAAAAAGTGGACAAGTAATTAGGGACAGAGGGAGTATATAATTACATGTTTACCTTACATCCGACAAAGATAGTATTCATATCCTTGTAAGAAATTTTCATTTTATTTAATCAGACATGATCCGTTCAAGGGTCAATAACAACATTGTGCTATCATGTATATATATAGGGGTGATATAAGAATGTGAAAAGTTATCGAGAAAAAAATTAATATAAGGAAAGATGATGCATAGAAATAATTAATGTAATAACTAACAGAATTCATAATGTTATAACTAAAGGATGTAAAAGGTTCTGATTAATATTTGCAATAATTAGTAATAACTAAGAGAATTTATAATGTCATAACTAAAGAATTAAAGTGCTATAGCTGAATTTTTTTATTAATTCTGCATTTATAAATATGACTTCTAATTTAGTGTAGGGGAAAATGATATTCCAACTTTGCACTTTAAAGCTTCCCGTGTGTTGCACGTTTATTCCATATTACTTGATATAAATTTATTTTGCAAACGAAAAAGAGAGAAGAAATTAGAACATTTAAAAATAACATATTTTGAAGTTAGAAGATCCAGTTAACATGATGATACTTTCATGAAATATATAATACTTTAATTTAAATACAAATACCTACCCAAATATATGTATATATATAAGATTTGCATATAATAAAAATATTTATCTCATAAAAAATAGCAATTACATAAAAATAATCAAAATTTAACTAATACACTCTTCAACCCAGTGTTATTATAAATCATATTAATTTTTCTTCGACTAAAATACATAATATTTTTAAAAAAGTAAATAACTAAAACAAAAGGTAAATGTTTATATTGTAGTAACTATTGTGAAGCAAACTTCCTGACAATCTCAATCACATAAATAACATTTTCTAAAAAATTATCTTATGTCTTGAGCATCAACAAAACAACTTGTGACAATTCTCTGACTCATGAGAAGTTCAATATTTTTTGAAAAAGATATTCAAAAACATATATCTGCATCATAGGAGAAATTGTTAACAAAAACAAATGAATTTAGACTACTTCACATTAGCTTCATATATTGAAATATTACATACTACTATAGATATTAAGAAAAAAAATAAAAATGATTATTATATCATCAAAAATTATTTCCCTCAAGCAGTCGAGGTTCTGGAATATATCCTCTTAGAATTGAAAGATTTACTTAATCAAAATAGTGGTACCTCAAATTCCAGTGACCTACAACTCACTCAACGACAATATCACACAAAAAAGTTTTAAGTGTAAGAAAAAGAAGAGTAGAAGATTATAAAAATTTTGTGGTGAAAAATGAGAGGAAATCCCTCTATTTATAGCAAACCAAATGTAGTATTAACAAGGTCTTATTGTGCCTTGTCTGAAAAATCACGATCCTTTGAAAAAAGGAAAAATTGTATGAAATAGCAAACTATTAATTCAAATTAAATGTTATAGTCATAGTTTATTTTATTTGTAATTCGCAACAAATATCCCATTTTTTTGCCCTCTGATTCGGTATACAATTAGCCATTTTATACATTTCGGTATAAAATGTATAAAATGCGTTTGTGTTTGTATAAAGCGAGAGAAAAGTGTATATACAAATACAAATACATATATTTTCGTCCTATACACTTATAATTATATAAATACAGATCTTATTATACAAATTACAATGTATAAATGAATTTATACAAAACTGATCAATTGTATGAAATTGGATATTTGTAGCGAATTATACAAATCAAAAGCTCCATAACAAACATAAAATTTGCTATGAAGCGCAATTATGCAAACCATAGCTATAACATACAAATATGATTTTTATGTTTGCTATATGTGAAAGTTGCTATTGAAAAAATCACAACTCATTTGAAAAGTTGCAATCCTTTGTAAAGCCACAACTTATCGAGAAAGTCACAACCTTTTGAAAAAATCACAACTCATCAGAAAACTCACAACCCTTCGAAAAAGTCACAACTCACCGGAAAAGTCACAACCTTTCAAGAGAACATGCATATGCTATTCAAATACATATAGATGGGAGTTTTAAGTAGGGGTGTTATAATAATTTAACATTCATGTTATAGAGTTCATGCTTTTAAGGTAGTATAGAAGATAAATAGATATAGAAGATAAATGGTTAGTTTTTGACAGAGACTAAAACTATTTATTGTTTTTACAAACTTACAAGACTAAAATTGTTTCATGAATATTTAAGAGATTATTTTGAACCTATTTTTAAAAGTAAGGGACCATATTAGTTATTTTCTTAGAAAATTATCACACTAACTCCTCTAGTTTCTTGTATGTAGAATCGATTCACGTTTTTTGTGTATTCACATTATGTACCCCACATTTTGTTCTAAATCTCCTTCCGTTCATGACTAGTTGATTGCACTAGAGATTTGAAGACTTGGTGAGTCCTTATACATTCGAGGACGATGTCACTTTTATAGCTTTATGTCATTTAAGTTTCAGACTTTGTATGTGATGTATGAGTTACGTCTCAATCACTTTCCTTATGATGTATTAGATGGCTTATTGAGACAAATGTTAGACTTTCGCTTTGATTCAAAAACTCATTTATATGAAATGTTATCTTTTAAACTCTTTAAATTATATTATCTTGTATGATGTATGCTAAATAGCTTGTGTAGGGCCTCTCGGGGTCCTATACGCCATGTCACGTCTAGGGTGTACTTTGGATCATGACAAACAATAACAAACATCTATGTATAATGCTGATTGTCAAGATTCAGATTTAAAATTTGGATATGCAAACATGTATTGAGAGGATGAAGGAAGAGAGAAAGATGGTGGAGGTGGGTGAAGAACGTTGCGGTAGGGGTGAAAGTTTCAGTCGAGTAATGGGATTGGGAGAAGGAAACCCTGATGTGAGAGAAATAATTTGAATAGTTAATGGACCATTAATTAAAGAGTTTAAATTTTAAGATAATTATTCAATACCATATTTGAGGGATTTGTGTATCTGATTAAATCTTTGTAGGGTTTGACTCTTCATCCGCCAAGATTCAATTTGAGAATAGATCTAAGTATAGGAACGACCTAATCAAAATGGAAGAATTACGTCAAACTTTACTTAACTATATAAATACATCATTACAATCAGATATGTATTTGTCCGATATACATTATTTGTTCGAGATACATGCTATAAAACTAAGACACATGATAAAAATGTCATTACTCTTACATCTAATTTCATTACTACTAAGAAGATATACATTATATTACTTTTACATCTAATTTCATTACTATTAAGAAAATATACATTATATATGTTTCTAAGATACATTAACAACATTAAGATACATGCCAATAAAATCATCAATCGTAAATCTAAGATCATTAATCTTAAAAAGATACTGCGAAGAAGATGAAGTTTACAATTAGAGAATTATTATGGTTTTATGATTTCGTTATTTCAGGAAAATTTGTTAGAGTTGATACGAAAAGGATGCTGTACGTCCGTTTGAATTATTAATTATTCATCAATTACTCCTTTAATTAAAGAAATAAATTATGTTTCTTTAATTCAAACTAATAAACCGTGTATCTCGACTTTTAAAAATGATGAATACATGTATCTGGTGAGTGATGATACATGTATCCAAAAACAAAAATATGGTATAGAAAGTGATATTCCAAACTATTGTGAATCTTGGTAATTATGACCTAAACTAGTGAGATTTCTGTAGTTTTCCCTATTATTAATGTGTTGTACCTTTAACAAGAATCATCCGATTTTGTAAATGGTCAGCCATTAAAGTAGTTTGAGAAACAACAAAATCAAACAATGTAAAACCTAATTTGTAAAAAAAATTAAAATTGAACTTTACACCTTTAATAAAAATTATCCGATTTTGTGAATGGTCAGCAATAAAGTAGTTTGCGACACAACAAATTCAAACAACATAAAACGGTAAAAGCTGATTTGTAAAACTCTTTAAAATTGATCTTTACAACAATATGAACTCTATCTCAACTACATGAAAGGAATGAAAATCAAGATACATGAAAATAATAAAACAATAGTAACAAACCTCTATGTATAATGATGATTGTCAAGATTCAAATTTGAATTGGATATGCAAACATGTATTGAGAGGATGAAGGAAGATAGAAAGATGGTGGAGGTGGGTGAAGGACGTGAATGTGGGGTTGAAAGTTTCAGTCGGGTAATGGGATTGGGAGAAGGAAACCCTTATGTGAGAGAAATAATTTGAATAGTTAATGGACCATTAATTAAAGAGTTTAAATTCTAAGATATTTATTCAATACCATATTTGAGAGATTTGTGTATCTGATTAAATCTTTTAAAATATATGGTATAAATATTAAAAGTGGTAATATGTGTAATTATTTTAAAGGGATAAGGGTCTGAAAAATACCCCAACTTTGGTCGGATTAGCTGTTGCGATACTAAACTTTCATGAGGACCTATTACCTCCCTAGATTATTTAATACTGTATGTTAAACATATATATTTGCCCATGTGGACATAAAAAATAATGCAAAATTATAAATAGTAATGTGTCCACGTGGGCACATATATACCTTTAAAATACACTATTAAATAGTTCAGGGGTAAAAATACGGTATTAATAGTCTAGGGAGGTAATAGGTCCTTATAGAAAGTTTAGTATCGCAACAACAAATCCGACCAAAGTTAGGGTATTTTTCAGACCCTTATCCCTATTTTAAACTAAAGGTAAAATAAGTATATATATATATGGTAGTAATGTATGTCTAGTTAGGTAATATTTTCTTAATAATAATATACCAAATCAAACACCATTATTTCTTTGTTTTCATTCATGAATTTGTCATTGCAGGGTTTGACTCTTCATCTACCAACATTCAATTCGAGAATAGATCTAAGTATAGGAACTACATAATCAAAATGGAATAATTACGTCAAGCTTTACTTAGCAGAACAAATACAACATTACACTCAAAAATAAATTTGTCCGATATACATTATTTGTCGGGGATACATGCTATAAAACTAAGATACATGATAAAAACGTCATTATTCTTACATCTAATTTCATTACTATGAAGAAGATTTACATTATATTACTCTTAAATCTAATTTCATTACTATTAAGAAAATATACATATATGTTTCTGAGATACAATAAAAACATTAAGATACATGTCAACAAAATCATCAATTGTAAATCTAACATTATTAATCTTAAAAAGATACTGCGAAGAAGTGATTTCGTTATTTTAGGAAAATTTGTTAGAGTTGATACAGAAAGGATGCTGTAAATCCGTTTGAATTATTAAATATTCATCAACTACTCATTTAATTAAGGAAATAAATTACGTTCCTTTAATTCAAACTAATAAATCGTGTATCTCGACTTTTAAAAATGACGAATACATGTATCTGGCGAATAATGATACATGTAATCCAAAAACTGAAATACGGTATAGAAAGTAATATTCCAAACTATCGTGGATCATAGTAATTATAACCTAAGCTAGTGAGATTTATGTAGTTTGCCCTATTATTAATGTGTTGTACCTTAATAAGAATCATCCGATTTTGTGATTGGTCAGCCATTAAAGTAGTTTGAGAAACAACAAAATCAAACAATGTAAAACCTAATTCGTAAAAAATAAAAAATAAAATTGAGCTTTACACCTTTAATAAAAATCATCCGATTTTGTGAATGATCAGCTATTAAAGTAGTTTGAGACACAACAAAATCAAACAACGTAAAACGGTAAAAGCTAATTTGTAAAACTCATTAAAATTGATCTTCACAACAATATAAACTCTATCTCAGATACATGAAAGGGATGGAAACCAAGATACAAAAATAATGAAACAATATTAACAAACCTCTATGTATAATGTTGATTGTCAAATTCAAATTTGAAATTTGGGTATGCAAACATGTATTGAGAGGATGAAGGAAGAGAGAAAGATGGTGGATGTGGGTGAAAGACGTGGGGGTGGGGGTGAAAGTTTCAGTCAGGTAATGAGATTGAGAAAAGGAATCCCTGATGAGAGAGAAATAATTTGAATAGTTAATGGACCATTAATTAAGTAGTTTAAATTTTAAGATATTTATTCAATACCATATTTGAGAGATTTGTGTATCTGATCAAATCTTTTAAAATAAATGGTATAAATATTAAAAGTAGTAATATGTGTAATTATTTTAAACTAAAGGTAAAATAAGTATATATGATAGTAACGTATGTCTAGTTAAGTAATTTTCCTTAACAATTATATATCAAATCAAATACCTTTATTTGTTTATTTTCATTCATGAATTTTTCATTACAGGGTTTGACTCTTTATTTGTCAACATTCAAGTCGAGAATAGATCTAAGTATAAGAATGACCTAATCAAAATTGAAGAATTACGTCAAGCTTTACTTAACAGAACAGATACACCATTACACCCAGATATACATCAAGTGCAACAATAGCGATATACATTATTTGTCCGAGATACATGCTATAAAACTAAGATACATGATAAAAACGTCATTACTCTTGCATCTAATTTCATTACTATTAAGAAGATATACATTATACTACTCTTAAATCTAAATTCATTACTATTAAGAAAATATACATCATATATGTTTCTGAGATACAATAACAACATTAAGATAGATGCCAACAAAATCATCAATCGTAAATCTAAGATCATTAATCTTAAAAAGATACTGCAAAGAAGATGAAGTTTACAACTAGAGAATTATTATGATTTTATGATTTCGTTATTTTAGGAAAACTTGTTATAGTTGATACGGAAAGGATGCATAAATCTGTTTGAATTATTAATTATTCATCAATTACTCCTTTAATTAAGGAAATAATTTACGCCCCTTTAATTCAAACTAATAAATCGTGTATCTCAACTTTTAAAAATGACGAATACATGTATCTGGCAAGTAATGATACATGTATCCAAAAACTGAAATATGGTATAAAAAGAAATATTTCAAACCATCATAAATCTTAGTAATTAGGACCTAAACTAGTGAGATTTGTATAGTTTGCCTTAATACAGTTCTAATTCTGATAGCAATTGTGGAAATAGAGGGCAGCCCATGTACCAAGTTGTGATCCTAAATACACATGGAATTAAATTGGGAGAGGGGAGTGCCGCTTTAGGGTCACCATTTAACTAATGATCGTAGTATAATTATTATTTTTTAAATTTTTTTATCCGGTTTGAAAATAATTCAGGCATACGAGAGTGAGGTTGAAAATTCGCGTGAAGCATATGTAAAAATTTCATTAAATCTTAGTCATGTGTATTTGAATTTATTTTGTCGAAATATTTTTTGTGATCTTCAAATTTTAACAATCCAACACATAAATCTATCTAGAATAAAATATCAAACTCTGCATAGATCATACCACAAACCTATGGAATCGATGCTAAATGAACTGTAAATTCTCAATTCATCCGTGTGCATCTGATTTTTTTTTTCAAATTTCAACACCCAAATATCCTAAATAACCTTAAATTTAAAACATAAATATCATGTATCATAAAGAACAAATTGCAATCATCGATTTATCAACATAACAATTCTAATAAATCCAATCAGTAATTTTTAATTTTTTTCATGTATGTCTGCACTATGTCAAATATGAGTGTAACAAAGATTATAAATGGCTAAACTTTTACGTGTGCGTGCCTGAACATTTAAACAAAAATATAAGAAGCAAAAAAAAATAAAAAATCAATGTGTTTTTGCCTGAAAATTGGTGGGAAAAAACCATTGGATGAAAATATTAATTAAATAAAGTGACCCAAATAGGGCACTTCATGACTTTTTCACCAACTAAATATGTGGATAGTCACTAAGAATGAACATCGTATGATACAGTAGTAAAAATATGATAGTTTCAATAAATTTTTTTTTTTTGTAAAAGACTATTATTACCATATAAATTAATATGGTATGGTGTGATAATTTCAAGTTTGATTTTGATATTTTTTATGCGGTAAATTGGTAATCATAATTTGTTTGATTTTGATTTACATAGACTTAATAATAGCGAATTATGACTTTAAATTTTCAAGAAACATCATAATTATGTCATATTAACACTTTACACAAGTAGAAATATTCGAAAGAAAATATACAAGTTTTCCTTCGTTAATCAATTACACAAAAAAAATATTTTGATCAAATAGAATAGTCAAAATTTCAATGTATAAAAAAATTACTCCTTTCATTCATATTTACTTGTCCATGTTTGGCTTCGCATAACCCTTAAGAGGCAAAAATAAAATGTTAATTTTACTATATTACATCTAATTATTATAACAAAAAAGTTGCTTGAATAACAAAACACCCCTCATCTTTAATTCTATGGTGGGTTTAAGTCATTAAGAGGCAAAAAGTGTGAGAGCTCCTAGGAGCCTGCTTGACCACAAAGTTTGTTTTAATTTATTTGAAAATCAACATTTGATCTTGAAATTTTCAAAATTCACTTTTTTTTTCATTTTACATATATTTCTTTTTAATTTTATCCTAATATTTTTATTTCTATAAAAGTGATTCCATTTAAATTTCATGGTCAGAATAGAGTAGTCAAAATTTCAATGTATAAAAAAATTACTCCCTCCATCTATGTTCACTTGTCCATGTTTGACTTGACATAACCCTTAAGAAGTAAAAAATTAAATGTTAATTTTACTATATCACAACTAATAAGTTGTTTGGATAATAAACACTCATCATCTCTAATTCTATTGTGGATTCGAGTCATCAAGGAAAAAAAAGTGTGAGAATTCTTAGGAATCCGTTTGACCACAAAGTTTGTTTTACTTTACATTTGAAATTAGCATTTGATTATGAAATTTTCAAAATTCACCTTTTTTTTTCATTTTACCATATTTTTTTTCTTTTTTAATTTTATCCTAATATTTTTATTTCTATAAAAGCGGTTTCATTTAAATTGTATTTCATTTTTAAAGCAAAAGTACATTGAAACAACTAGATATTATTTGTAAAAATTTATGATTAAACACATTCCATCCTCAACTTTAAATTTAAAATTTTCAAATAAAGTGAAAAATAATTGTAATAGTAAGTAGTAGCTTATTTATGAGATTTATCTCATGACTCTGTATGACGATCTATTTTATTGTAAAAAAATATAGTCAAATACAATTCAAACTTCAAAATTTCAAATTAAAAAAAACATCTAATTTTTATGGTCAAACGCCACTAAATACCATATTATTAAAATTATGATATTAAAATTTTCAATTTCATTATGAAATTCAACATTCAATATCCACTCCTGATAGTCAGTGTCCAACTCTAGAGATCTTCGGAGTAGGGAAAACTTTTATGAATAGGTGTACTCCTTCTGGTTCATAAGTAAATTAGTGAAATATGATAACCTCTTAGAGTAATATATTTAAGGAAAAAAAGTTATTTTTTATTATTATCCTTCTGATTATTCCTAAATAATTCTCCTAAAAAATATAAGGTAGATAAGAACTTCATTAAAGAAAAGAACGAATATAAAAAAGAAAGTTCCAACAATTGATCTTTTGAATTTTGAAAAAATTCACATACTTTGAACTATGAAAAAAGTCTCAATAATTTACTTAGGGATCGTTTGGTAGGGTGTATAAGCATAATGCTAAACAAAATGTATTAATAATACTTGCATTAGTAATGCTTACATAATCTCTTATGAATTGCTTGATTTGGTGTATTAAAATAGCTTGTATTGTATAATGTTTTAAAAAAATATTTACTTACAAAGATACCCACAAATATAATGAAAAATATATTTAAAAAAAGTTTTGATGTATACATTAAATTCCACTACATTACTAACACCATAAATTTGTGTGTATTAGTACTACACTCCTCGTTCATCAATACACAATAAAGTGTATAAAGTTTAAAAAGTGTACCAAACAAAATATTACTAATACATAAAATTAATATATACTCTATCTGTCTCAATTTATGTGACACTTTTCAAATTTCGAGATTCAAACAAGTCTATCTTTGACCGTAAATTTTTCATATATCTTTTGAATATTTTGAATTGTCAATTATTGTGATTTATAGTACTTTTTACATAATTTACAAATAAATAAATTTCATTTAAAAAAACTTGAAGATTTCATACACAAATTTTCGATCAAACTTAAATTGTCTGACTATCAAAAAATAAAAAGTATCACATAAATTAAGATAGATAAAGTACATTATTTCTTTTAATACACACTACCGAACGATGAAAGTAGTGTACTTGTCACTTCCCATTAAAGAGATTGAGAATTAAATAGTGTGGGTAGCAAATTGCGAGCTTTGGAGCAACAAAATCAGAAGGCTATTGTTGTCTGCCAGGTGCAGGCCACCACTCCATGTATTCAATTTTGCTGTTAGATAAAGATATTTGTCCTTGGAAAGTGGAAACTTCAAATTCTAGAATATCCCCTACTCTCTCCAAGGTTCTTTTCTTTTTCCTCTTTTGCTTCATTGCAAAGTTGTTTTGGGTATCTACCAAGGTAAACCCCACACTATTTCTTCCTTCATTCTCTATACATTTATGGAATCTTTGCTTACCCACATTACTTTATATAGGATAGAGTGTGTATAAAAGTACATATGTTAAATTATTCCAAAATAAAATTTTCTTTGATCACTATATACCATTCCCTTTCTTGTTAATTATCATTAAATAATTTTTATATTATAGCTCCATGCAACTACCATGAGAAGCAAATTAAACAACAATACATTTGGTGTAATTTTACAAGTAAGGTTTGAAGAGGATAAGACATATACGGACCTTATCCCTATCTTTATGAAGTAGAGAGCTTGTTTCCGATAGATC
The DNA here is from genome assembly GCF_000226075.1 of Solanum tuberosum. NCBI lineage: Eukaryota > Viridiplantae > Streptophyta > Magnoliopsida > Solanales > Solanaceae > Solanum > Solanum tuberosum. The sequence goes on along the minus strand of NW_006238961.1, from coordinate 787,647 downwards.
CTCATCTCAAAAAAATAATTTTGAAACAAAACTACATGACAACAAATAACAAGATAAAAAGCAAATGAAACAACATGTAGTAATTCACATTAAAAAATAAAAGGCTGTGATTACTGACTAGCTCCTCATCTTTCCCACATAGAGCATGGCAATGCAACGTAACAATATTGGTATTACTATCACTTTGTAGAACTTACTTTTAAACTTAAGCGATACATTCTTATCGCATAGTACCAAAAGCAAGTCTCTATGTTATTTACCCTCCTCCAATACGGTGATCAGTGTTATTTAGAGTGTCAAAATGAGCCCAAAATAGGTAACCCATACAATCCGCTCAAAATCTTATGGGTTGAGCTCAAAATAATTTGAATTGAGTCAATATCAACTCATTCAAGCCTTAATCCATTTTAAAGATTCTTCAACTGAGCCTAATTTAATCTTCAATTTCAACCCATTTTAAAATTCTTTATTTGCATTGATGTAATGTATGTTACCATATTGAAGGTGTGAATTGTTTGCGTCAAATAAAAATTAAAGTAAAAAAAATAATCAAAATCCTCCTCACACCCAACCATCCACGTCTCTTCTTCTACTTCTTCTTCACTCTCCACACATTATCCTCTTCTTCTTCATTCTTTATTTTTCATCACAATTTTATATTTTTCATCACAACCTCAATGTGTGAGACAATGAAGTAACATCGAAAAATCTCCCTCCGACCAACAACGCCATCGCCGGTGAATCTTCAAATATTTTTGGAACATAAAGACAAGTATTAAACCTAATGCAAGCTTTTCTTTCCTCCATTTACTCCTCACTTTTAATCTTGATTTTCTTCAAAAACTTAGAAAGAAGAACAAGAAATCTAGCCGAAATCATAAAGAATTAAACTTTAATTCAATGGAGTTGATGAGAAAATCAAGATTCCTTTGTAAAAAATAAAAATATGATACTTTGTATATATTGGGATTTTTGATAATGGTGGGTGGTGATATTTGGTGTGAGTGACACAGAAAAAGAAGAATTGAACGTGATATAATGATAGTGAAGAACAAAGAATCGATAATGAAGGTGGTCATACATGATTTTTCGGTGAAATGAGAGATGAAGTGAGTGAGATTTAGTGATGAAGAAGATATAATTGCTCCATAAGCGAGTCCGCGCATGGGAATCAGTGATGTTTTGACCATATTGAGGTGGGTGTTACTTAGATTGTGACTCAACCCCAAGTTTGTTATTGCAATCTTGGTCATGATGTTGGCCTCTACACCTATATTGACCATAGCACGAGAGGATCATCCATTGATTGTGATATGTACATATTGTGCGTTGTATTTTTTCAACTTCTATGACTACTTTGTGATAGATTCGCATAGTCTAATCATGCCCAACTACGTTATGCGTGAACCTTGCCTTAGTTCTTGTGCATATTTTTCCTTTCATTCCCATAATATGGAACCAAGGTTCTTCAGTTCAAGACATTTTATATAGCCATGTGGCCCACCACATATGAAGCAACCATTTTCCTTTGTAGTTTGAGTCTTCCTCTCAGTATCACTTTCTTGTCTAAACTTCTTGCCATCAGACTTATAGGATTTATAGTTCTTCGGATGTGGCTGCAGCTCCCTACTTTTCCCGCAATCTCCCCAATCTTGGTGATGACTATCCCTAACCTAAGTCATGACTACCTCTCATCTTCTTTATCTGCCTCTATCATGCCTAATGTCTGTCAAAGCTTCAGCCTGCGTGATGACTTTTCAATCGTCCTAACTTGTCGACATTCCAACTCCATCTTGTCTCAAATTTTTATCCTATCCATGAAGTGGAACAACACATCTTCATCCTTAAGATTGAGAATCTGAATAGTGATGGTGGTGAACTCCTTCACATATGCTCGTATGCTGCCTGTCTGCTTCAACTTCTTAAACTTGTGTTTCACCTTATAGATGACGTTGTTGGGACATAAGACCTTTTTAAACTGGACTTGAAATTGATCCCATGTGTTGATGGTGTAAAGCCCTGTCACGACCCAGACCGTTGTGATTGACACCCACACTAACTCTCCGATGGGAGAACCACTACTACAACTCAAACCAAGCAACTAAACCAAAACTAAGGCATTTAAGTTACGGAAACAAGTTAACACTAAGGAAATATATAGGGAGTTCCCATAAACTCCAATAAAAGTCTAACAACGAACTAAACAATGCGGAAGAAACAACCTAGAACCTGAAAGTCAATGTACCAAAACATCTAACAATGAACTAAGTCCAAACAAGAAAGGATACAACCCCATACTAATGAACTAACTAAAACAAATGTCTAAGTCCGGAAATGGTGGGCATAGACGAAAGAGAACCCATGGCAGCCTGTAAGAATTGGCTAACCCTTGAATTCAAACGATCATTGATCTCCTAAGCGAGGTATGTCAGTAGCCACTTGAAGATGCCCTGTACTCAACAAAAATATGAGCAAGTGCAGTATCAGTACGCAACCACAGTGTACTGGTAGGATCACACGGCTATCCCACTAAGTGCAACATAAGCAAGTCAAGACAACATTATAATCACATGCATATATATCAACATATACAATATCATCAACATTACGAACAACGAACAACGAACAACGAACAACTTCACATTTATATCAAATCATTGGTCCTCTCATGGAACCCAAACCCAAACAGTTAGCATACCGGAACGTGGTATCTTATCCCATAGTTATGCCAGAACGTGGCAACCGATCTCATAGTTATGCCGGAACATGGCAACCGATTCAAGTTAGTTATGTCGGACGTGGCAACCGATCCAAGTTAGTTATGCCGGAACATGGCAACCGATCCATTCAACACACCACAATCACAATCACAATCACAAGTATATCATCAAGATCATACATTTAAGTCATGATTTCATGGAAATCATCATTCATCTATTTCATTTACAACAAGTGTGATCAACATTGCAACATTCATACATATACAAGTATCATAATGAAGTAAGAGCAAACATACATCACACAATCATAGAATCACAACCATCACCTACCTCGAAACAAGCTTGAAACCCTAAGAAACTTGATCCTTCCCCTTTCGGATTCGTTTTTGCTTGTTCTTAGTCTACAAACAATCAATATAATACGGGAATCAATAAACAATCACTAATTACCTGAATCACTAACAATTATATGAACCCTAGATCATACTCATGATCCCAATTATTCAATTTAGGGTTGTTTCCACTATAGAATCTATAACAAAACCCTCTCCCATCAATATTCACCCATTCTATTACGTTATACGGATCGAAAAATGGATTCGGAGAGTGAAAAGCTTTTACCTTTAGCCTCAAGAATGGTGAAAAATGAGTAGGAATCGCCTGGGCTTCGTTCCTTAGCTCTAAAAGTTGAAAAGTGCATAATGAGGTTGTTTAGGAGTTTATTAACGACTTTAATTCGCGTCGAGCCCGCCACAGCAGCCGTCACCCCGCTGTAGCGGCCCGCCAGAGCGGCAAAACCCAACGCCAAAGTGGGTTACCTGAGACAAAGAGCTAATTAAGGAATTCCAAAATTCCCATTTCACAACACAGCTCTAACCCACGACGCTCAGAAAATACCTTTTACGCTAAGATTGATTTCGGGAGTTCTACCCACCCGAATTCAATTTCGTAAAGTCGTACGGATTTTTTAACGAGTTATCTAACTACTCATGTAATCAAAACCATAATTGATTCACTCGATTGTTACCATATTGCCTTACACCTCAAAGACTTCGATTTCGTCCAAATCTGGATAAGGTTGAAAAAATCTAAATACTACGAAAAAGTTTTTCGACCCCAAATTTTCCCCATTGGCATTTCTATAACGACTGAAACAGGTCGTTACAAGCCCCTTCCCAATTTTCAATTCTTTTCATTTCCACAATAACATGACTATCTCTGAGAGGTACAACACGACAATGTTGATTTTGTTCTCACCGCTCTTTACTTCATTACACTTGAAGTAATTTTCCATATGAAAAATGAAATTCTCTACCTCTTGCGCGTTACACGTGCCTTTGAACATTGATTGCTTGGAAACCTCAATCTTAGCCCCATGTCTCTGTTAGATGTCACATACCTTCCAACTTCAATTTCTCCCTTGACCACTACCATCTCGACTTTCATGGGTTCAATTGTGCGTAATGCATTCATAAGTCGATACTCCAAGAAGTGATGGTTTTCTTCATCTCCAATTTTGCATACTTACGCTTCTATAACTCTTTTCGAATGTTGTCATTCTCCTCAAGGGTAAATCCTCAATAGCCTTAAACTTGTCATCGACCCCGTTTAAGTGTCTGCCTAAAATCTCCACAACCTTCCCGTGTCAACCCTTGCGCGCAATCCACTCCATTTCAAGCATAACGTCTATTGGATGCTCCCCACGTTCATCATCACTTTCCTCAGTGGGCGAAGGTGAGTGAGATGTTAGCACTTTGCATGGTGTAGGGTCGTACAATAATTCCTCATTCTTCTTAAGATTCTTCCTCCCTTTTTGGTTCTTCATTCCACCTACTTCCTAATGTTGGCGGTGTGAACAACATTAATGTCTCCCTCATTTGCCATTTTTCCAGTATCAATCTTTGCTCTGATACCACTTTATCAATGACTTAGACTTCTACTAAACACACTGTGCAGCACTTGACAACTTGCTCTCAAGTCGTTCACAATCTTGCAAGCTCAAGTAAGCCTTTTAATATTAGATCGCTAAGAGAATGAAGAAAGGCACAATAGAATTTCTTAAGAAGGTTTTTTGTGTTGCTCAAAGAGTTGGAAGATTTGCTTGATTCTTGTTTGGTTGTGCTATAGATAAATGTCTCTCTATTTATACTACACATCTAGGGCCTAAGATGTAAATATTAATTGCTATACAAGTCCCTACATATTTACATATAAGCCCTCATTCTAGAATCCTACATAGCTAGAATATTACTAGGATCTTCCATGCAAATCCATGAAATTCTAAAGTCATCCAAGGAATTCTCCATATATCTTTAGCATACTTCACTAAGGACTATTCTTCTTCCAATGTAAACCTTCCACATGACTAACTTTATGCCACGTAGCGCCTAAGTGACATGATGACGTGACGCTTCATGACATTATATTTAGGTTAATTAATGGGTCGACTCACTATTCGCATGAATGCCTCTATTTTGGAGTGATCTTTAATTTTTTCCTTTCAACACATTATGTAATAAAAAAATGACTTAAAATACCTTGAGATAAAACAATAAAAATCACAAGGCAAAAGAAATGTCGGATGCAAAATTCACAAGGCACAAGTTATGCTTTACAAGACATAAGTTCAATTTCAGAATATTATGCCTTAAAAAGTTCATAATCCACAAGCTATGCCTACATGACCAAAAAAAATTGCAATGCAAAACTAACAAGACACATGTTAATTATGTCTTATAAGGCAGTTTAGTTTCAAAACCCACAAAATTATGTCTCTTAAAGAGTCCTCTAAATTTTTGTCTTGTGAAATTAGGTCATAATTAAAAATACTGACTCTCAATTTTCTTATTAAATGAGAAACATAATCAAAAATTAAAAATCACCAATTTTAAATCTTTGCAAAAACTTGTAGCTACTACCCTTGTGAGTTATGGATGTATTAGGCCGAAAGATATTCTTCTAATTGCAAAATTGAGGGAATAGTTGGCTTTGCCCCATTGCTTAGCTTTTAAGTAAGTATATTTATATTCATAGATTTAAAGATGATGCATCTCACTTGTCATTTTCAAATGCATATGCAAGTAAAGCATTATTCAAATAAAATATTCGAATAAATTAATAAGATTCTTTTGTATTGGAAACAGATAGAGTTATCTACAGATTTCTACAATGTCATTTTGTTCTGTGTAATGGGGCCATGACTGCCTGTGTATAATTGACTTGTGGCCTTTTTTAGGTTAGAGACAAGCTCAATGACCACCAATTCTCCAAGGGGCAATTTGTATTTTTCAAATATCTCACATATTAATTTAATTAAGTACTAATTTTAAAATATAAAAATAATTTTAAGCTTTATAGAACAAACTAGATGCTAAAATTCAAATTTAACCATCAATCAAGTTTGTGATAAAATGATAAGTACTCTTTCGGGTACTTTAACACTTTTTGACAAAGATAATTGTTCATTCAATTTTTGAATTTAGAATTTTCAATAAAAAATAAAAAAATACTTACAACCCATTATAACTATTACAGATCACAAAACAAAATTATTGCAATCAATATTTTATTAAAATGAATAAGCATAAGAAAAGACGTTTTATCTAACATAGAATGAGATAAGAATTGAGCGTAAAATTAAGTATTTTTGAGTTAGTTGCACTCTAAATACGAAAAATTACCGTACACATTTAAATTCTATGAAAATTTATGGTACACATTTGAAAATAAAATAAAAATAAAAATTCACCAGCTTGATTAATTATTTGGTGTTGTAGTTTTTCTTCCTCAACGTTTTCTTTTAAAAGTGAATAAATCCGAGAATAATAAGAGAAAAAAAAATTAATAAAATAAAAAATAAAAGAAAGAAGAAACATTGGTGGGATTGGAAATCAAAACTTGTGAATAAATCCTAAAACTTAAAACTGCATCCTTAAAATATCTCTTTTGTATTTTCAGAACACATATTTCTCTAAGTATTTGAAAGTTAACAATTTTCATCCTTTTGTTAGATATTATTAAAAAAATTAATGGATTCTACAAAAATATGTGTAGTTCACGTGATTATCAACAAAAGTTTCCTACATAATTTCATTATCTGCTATAAAATTTTTTTGACAAAAAGAATATTAAAAATCTTGGACACAAATGTTTGCTGAAACAAAAAAATGTTAGGGATGTGTGAGGATATATAATTTGCTATTTTTCTCACTTGCAAAGGAAAATAAGTTGGAGTTTAATTAACTTCATATTTTCAAAGTCAAATTGCAATAAGATCAATAAATTTTTGCAACAATATGATATTAAGGTGATCATAATTCTGATTATGTCTCGCATTTGAGATTCATTGATCTCCATTATTGGAAGTCTCTAACAAACACCGCTTCTAGCACATTCAATTAAGAAAAAAACATATTTTAATTGATAATTTTTTAAATATTAAATCACATGAAAAAAACTGTCAAATTAAAAGATTTTGCATAATGCTAAACTTTTTCACCGAAAAAGTTCATGATAATTTTTTTGATTTATCTCGAAATAATGAATACGAATGGGTGACTAGATTTTTGTGGGATCTGTTAATTTTCTGAAAAATTCTAACGGAAGGATGAAAATTATCAATTTTTAAATACTTAGAGGATGTTTTCTGTCAAAAAATATATTTTAAGAATGTACTATAAGTTTGAAGTATAATTTAAAGTTGATTTTAACCAAAAACTCAAGTTAAAAGTGACCATTCTTTCAACTTAATTATGTTGAAGTGATAAAAGAATATTCGTGCAGCATTCTTGATTTAGTGTAAAATCATGCGTATAAATTATTTGCTACATACACTACACTTGTTTAAAATAAATTGTATAAAAAAGAATTACATAATTACCTTATGATTTGTTCTTTTCTTCAACTATACAATAATAATTTCATATTAAACAAATTTAGCATAATAATGTCATAGAATTATATAGAACCTTCACAAATAGGGCTGCGTATACATCAATTCAATTAGATTTTTGAAGCTTATTGATTCAATTTATTGTTTATTGGTTTGTACACATGCTAATCAGTTATAAAATTATTAAGATATTGATTATTAATTATTAATTGTTAGATATACTAAACTGTTATAGAATTATTAAGATATTAATTGACAAGAAGGAGTTGTTCGAATGGTAAACATTCTTCACTCAACCCTAAAATTGTGAGTTCGCAACCCTAAGATTGTGTGTTTGAGTCACCGAAAGAGCAATGGAAAGCTCCTAATGATGCTTTTTTTTTCGATTCTATTTTGGTCAAAGTTTTTTTTTTAGTTTTCCACCCGGTGTTTGGAGCCCATATTAGAGCCTTGACTAAATTCAAATCGTGCACTACAGGGTCCATTCGGAGGTGACGCTCCAATAAAAAAATTTCTATATCCAGAATTCAAATTCAAAACATCTGATTAAAAATGAAATACTCCCACCATTGCATCATAACCCATGTTGGTTGGTCAGAGCTTATTCACAAACTTGACGTGTGTAGTTGGGAAAAGACACAAGTTGAGGGTCGATTATGTATTCCGTTGAAATAAAAATGAAGTAAGACATAAAAGGATACGACGCCTTACGTGTATACATGGAATTGTGTGCTCTGCAAAAACAAATGAAGGTTGGCAATGGCAGATTTATTTAACGATCAATCATCAACTCTCTCTATCAACATAAATTAACCATTCCTCAATTCGAGATATTTAATCCAATATTAAATCGGCAAACTACCCATATTCATTCATTCACACAAATGTCAAGTAACGAAGAATCCATGGAAGATAGCAATGGTCATTCATTCGGCAAGGTCAAACAGCGTTTCAAAGATCGATCTCAGGTACATATTTATCTCAATTTCTGTTTTTCTTCTTCTTCTTTCAATGGTGGGTTTTATTGCACTTTGTGTGTTTGAAGGATTTCTTCAATGGGTCGAGTGATAATGATATGGTCTTCTTTATTTGTGTAGAAAACCAAGGAGAAGACGAAACAGATCTTGTCAAAACAAGCTGCACAGATCGCTAAACGGGCTGAGGAACATGAACGATTCATCAACAAGGCATGCATATTACTCCTTTTTGAGTTGATACAATAAATCAAATCTTTCTGTTTGAAGTTGTATTAATTGGACTCGTGATGTTTGCAGGTGACTCATCTGATGGGTGTTCTTGGGTTTGGGGCATTTTGCTTTATTTTGGGTGCAAGTAGGTGGAATTTCTTATACTCTAATTAAAGCTTTATGGAATTGATTCTTCCTGAATTTTAATTTCTTTTTGACTCAGGGCCTAAGGATATTCGATATGTTTACTGTTTGTTCTATGTCATCTTTGTTCCTCTGAGATGGATCTACTATAGATACAAGAAATGGCATTACTATCTTTTGGTAAGCTCAACTTTTTCACCCCTACAGTTTGTGTTTTTCAACTTGTTGTTTATGTGAGGAAAAACAATGTAGTTAGTTGAACCTCTATGCAAAGGATATCATCTAGTTGTATTTGAAGTTCGAAATTTTGAGTTGTTGGCTGTTGTAATCTCACACTCCATGAATCTATTTGTTTGTTCATTTATTTTAGTTTTACTAAACAATGCAAAATCAACATCTTAAATGAAAGAGTATGATGATTCATAGTAGAAAGGTGGATAAAAATTATCACTGATGTACCATCATACTTATTTGGTGCTTTTGGCATTTTGACTTTGCCTAAATAGCATCCATGAAACGTTTATATTGTTAATCCCAAAATTCAGGTCTATTTACTTCCTACTAGGAATTCAATCTTTAAAGCATGGGGATATAGTTTATGTTCCTTCCATGTCTAGTTATTCCTGGTCGATGGGAAAATCATTCAAATTCGGGCTTCTTGTTTTGCAGGACTTCTGCTATTATGCAAACACAATTTTCTTAGTCACACTTCTGTTTTTTCCTACTAAGGAGAAGCTATTCATGGTTTGTTTCTCATTCGCTGAGGTAAGTATCTTATATTTGAAAGGTCCTTAATACTGACTTTAAGATTTGTCTACTCTTTAAGTTTGTATTCTCTTTCATTTAACTTCAGGGACCTCTAGCATGGGCATTGATTGTTTGGCGGTGTAGCTTAGTGTTTAGTTCAGTGGATAAAATTGTCAGTGTCTTCATACATCTTTTACCTGGTAAGTAGTGTATTCTTTTGTTTTCCTATTACGGGAGATAGCAACTTACTCACTCCCACCAAGGAAACTACTGCATTGGGGTATGGGCAATAGAAACTTCCATTCTAAAATTAAGAGGGTGTCTTGTTTTGAATATACTCATGCATATGTATAGTTGAATCCCTGTTATTTCTCCATATTTGGTTGTGGTTTCATTCTAAGGATCTGGTTTTTAAGTTCACTGCTGCTTTAAAACCTCTAGTAGATTACATGTTGGGTTGTCCATTTGGATTATCATTTCTCTGCTCTTTGATTACATAGCTTGGTGTTTCATTATCAAGTATTTGTCTCAAAGTGTAATTGCTACAAAGGATTAGTTGTGTAAAGTTATTTTTAGAAGGAAAGAAAAAGGTGATGAAATGAGGTTTATTGATATTCCTCTCTTGAGAGCTTGTCTGTTTGCCTCGTGTTTCCCATTTTTATTTGTAATTTCTATTATGATCATGCCTTTGCGAATGATATTTGATTGATCAATTTAGCTTTGCTCTTAATTTCTTGTTTATTTTGCATTGTACAGTATAGGTCAACAGTAGGTCGATTGTAATAAGGGTACCCTTCCAATTTTCTTTTGATGCCTGATAGATAACATATGCTTCGTGGGTGTTCAATTCCTCTGAAAGCTAATTCTTCAAAGTCTGTCAGAGTTTCTTAGTTGTAAATTGTAGTTATCTGGTTGTTCTACTTCTGCTGCAGAAAATCGTGTAAAATACCGAGTAACTAATCACCTTTTAGTGCCGCATTCTGTGAATCACTTAGAAGTAAAGCTAATACTTCGAAGTCTGTCAGTGATCTTAGTTGTAATTATCTGGCTGGTCTGCCTCTGCTGCAGCAAATCATGTAAAACACTGAATTAACTATTTCATGAAAAAGTAAAAATGTAAGACACTCAATAAGTAATCAGACATTTAGTGCTGCACTGTGTTAATACCTAGAAGTAGTAAGCTTTCTGTTCAGAGATCATAAGATGTTTATGTGACCATTGTATTACGTATGATATATCTTTTGGGATCGTAATTTTACTTTTTTCAAATGAACTAGAAAATGTGCCTGTTTTCTCTCCATATTAATTTAACAGAACTCTTGGCTAGTTCAAATTGATTACCTCCAACTATTCTGATCTGCAGGGTTGGTTTTCTTCACAATTCGCTGGTGGGATCCTGAGTTTTTTGGAGCTATGCATCCCGAAGGGACTCCAGAACGAGCATCATGGCCTTATGTAGAAAGCCAGTCCTACCTTTGGACTTGGCTATTTTGGGTACCGTTAGCTGCATACTTTCTCTGGCAGGTTCTCTATTACCTCATAGTAGATGTCCTACGTCGACAGAGGTTTCTGCAAGACCCTGAAGTCATGACATCTTACAGGTAGTCATAGTGTTCAAATTTTTGCAGCCTATGATAAAGTCTTATTTTGGTGCATGTACCTTTGTTTCTCCATCTGTCCTTGTGCTAGTTTATGAACGTCACTGTGGGTCATTATGTTTATTTTGTTCCTGGCTGTTGTATTGTGGTCGGTGTTGATTCTGTTAATATTCATTATTTGGTAGGGAGCTGTCCAAAAAAGCAAAGAAAGCGAACAACGTATGGTGGCGTGTTAGTGGTTTGCTCGGGGATCAGAATCGCTTGCTTATGTATATTCTGCTTCAGGCCGTATTTACTATAGCAACTACAGCGCTCACGGTGCCCATATTTCTGTCATATAAGTTGCATGTTGTATTCCAAATATTCAAAGTTTCAGCATCTATATGGAATGGTGGAAACTTTATGCTTGATGTGATGCCCAGACAAGTGATTCTCAAGGAGGAAAAGAAAAAATCAAAGATGTCAACTGTCCCCGACCAGAACGATGAGATTTCTTTACAGGAGAGCGCAACGGAAACCAACAACACTTCTGAAACAGTTCATTCTGAATAATGGAACTATCTGATTTGGAGTGTTCATCATCTGACTTAGCTGTTGTTAACTTTTCTATCTGCTTTACACATGAATGAAAGGTTTAAGTTCTGTGACTCACAAGTTGTAGATTTGGTGAAAGGAAAAATGAACCATCTTCATTCTATTGTGAATTTGTAATTGAGATCAATCTAGGTGCTCCAGCCAATAGATATCGCTATGAGTAGTTTATTTTTGTCCTGGTGGAATTATTATATTATTAATACAAGCTTAATGATTAGGGATATGTGTTAAGTAAAAATATGTTTGTGTCGAAGATCGTAGCGTATGATTCGGGTCATTGGTTGAACTTTTGAACTTTTTTTATCACGGTAAACATTTAGTCGAGATGAACCCAGATCGACGATTTGATGATTCCAAAAGGTTCGGAATGTGATTTTTAGTTTATTTTCACATGATTTTGAATGAATTTCGAGGGTCCATTTGAGGCATTATTGGTTTAGTTGTGTTTTGGTGCAGGTTGATTTCTTCTTGGCGATGATCTTATCGTGATCGTGAAGAGGAGTTTGCAATTGCGTAAGAGGATTGGGTCAATTTGGTCTCAGCGCTCGCAAGTGGTGGGACTGGGTTAGTTTCACGATCGTGAGGGACCTATCGCATTTGCGAATAAGGATTCCACCTGGACATAATTAAATGTCCATTTTTATACTTAGACCTCATAATTCGATTTTGGGAGGTTCAGATCATAGATTGGGACCATTCAAAAGGGGATTTTCGAGCTTTCTTCGTGAATACATGATTCTAACCTATAATTTATGCATTCTATTCCAATGTATCATCAAATTAGTGGTATTAATATAGACCTTATGAAATGATGTTTTGAACATGCTTTAGCTTAGAATTGATGTTTCCTCCTCGGATATGTCCATTTACGTGATTGCATTCATGTTGGGCTGCTAGGTCTAGTTCCTATCCTCCTTATGATGTCTTGAATCTCATTTGAGGACGAATGTTCCCAAGGGGGGAGAGATATTGTAACACCTCAAATGTAAAAAGAGCTAAAAAGGATCAAACGAGCAAGTCCACGAATCCAAAGCGAACCACGGACCCTTCACGACGCCCTAGATGGGTCGTGTAAGGGTCCACGACCTATTAAGTGGCTCGTGAAAGCCATCAAGGACTGCCCTAGACAGAAGTCCCCTGGACGGTGCCCCAGACCGCCCGTGGTGACTTGGACGGCCCGTCTAGGGTCCGTACAAGTCACCCAGTCAGCAAGGTTTCATCATAGGTCATTGTGAAGGACCACAGACGTCTAGACGGTTCGTGAAGCTTCACAGGGACCATGAAGTCGTCCGTGAAAGAGACTTGTCAGGCCTTGAATTTTGGATCAACTTCAAACGATCATATCTTTCAGCCTAATATGAATTAGGTAGCCCATGACCTATCAAATTAACAAATTTGAGTCCTCTTTCCAACGCCACCAAGTTTGACTAATTCCGAGACCGGAGTAAAAAGTTATTCCCGTATTAGTGAAACACTACCGGGCAGGACATCTTCACTACCCACTAGATGGGCAGTGATGCTCTAGACGGCCTGTGAAGCCCTTCGTGAGAGGCACTTCGTCATTTTTAAGTCAGGGTCATGTTGGTCTTTTCCCAATTGTTTTAACCCAATACTATGTCATTATACCCTCTACCCTAGGCCCTATATAATGATTTTCATCCCCAAAATCACCCAATTCAATTCATTCTTCAAAAATCCTAGAGGTTGATCAAGTTTATCCTCCCAAATATTTCTCTCTCTAAGAAGAAGGCTAGAGTTTCAATATCAAGTCTCCAAATTCACCATTGATTGCAAGCTTTTGGCATCAAGGTATGATGGTATTCACCTATGGAGTCCTTTCCTCCATAGGATTTCTAAATTCTCCAATTTTGCAAGTTATAATCTCCAATTGAAGTTAGGGTTGTTACTCAATCTCACGTGTTCTTTTCAAATACGATCTAGTTGATTGTTTTATGTCTTCTTATGCAAGAATTGAAGAAATTGCATGTTTTAATTTGAATTCCCCATGAAGTCATGCATGAACCATGATTTCTAGACTTTGTTGTTATTGTGAAAGATTTTCTCACATATTACTCAATACATGAATGTGAAAGGTTTTCTCACATAAGGATTCTTAGGATTGAAAGGTTTTCTCAACAAAACTTTGAATCAAGATTTAACTTGGATTGGGTACTTGATGTGCCTTCCATGGATGATAAGGCAAGAGGCGATTACCCATGCCTCTTAATGATAAGATAAGTTAAGATTAATGATTATTCCGAGGGATTTACGCTTAGCACCGAGAGGATATTGATTTGGAAGCTCTCCCGTCAGTGGCGGACCTATGTTGTGACTTCTGGGTGCTTAAGCACCCACTGCCTTTTGTGACAACATTATTATTTATGTACAAAATTTAGTAATTCAATGAAATTTATTAATTGAGCAACCATTATATGTAGCAATTTTCGAACTAAAAATAGTTGAGCACCCATGATACAAAATTTCTGGACCCGCCACTGTCTCCAGTAGCTTGAGGCCGGGTTTCTAGTAGCAATCTCCTTATCGCATACCTATGTGCCCCATAGGATGATTGTCTTAGATAGACATTAGCTAGTGGATCCACGTAAGCTAGAAATTCATGTCCTTACCTTGGCAAGTAGGACACCCCTTTTAGGTGTGGGGTAGACACCAAATCCCATGTTATAGCTCACATGGTCTCTATGTCGGTTAAAGGTAAATTTCCCACAATAATGAACTAAGGCTACTTCCAGAAGTATCTCACGAGTGTTTTAAAGAAGTTAGCTTGCATTGACCATGTTTATGATTTATGTTTTCTAACCCTTTTATCTCATGATTTAGCTTGGTCATTGCATGTCATGTAAAGTCCTTTTTAGCATGATTTTATAACTCTTATGCATTGCTATCATGCTTGGTACATTTTTTGTACTAACACATACTCTTGCCGACATTGTTTCACTAATGTAGGGTCTGATGCTCCTATTCCATATCCCCGTGAGTAGTGATCACATTAGTAGATTTGAAGATCGGTGAGTCCTCATGTTCCGAGGACCGAACCCTTATTGCTTATTGTCTATACTTTTTTCGCATTGTATGTGATGCATGGGTTACGTCCCAATCACTCTTGATGTACTAGATGACTTTGAGACTATGTTAGATTTTCTGCTTCGTTTCCTGTCAAACATTTTATGATATAAATTGTCTTTTGAACTCTTAAATTCTATTATCTTGTATGATGCATGCTAAGTGGTTTGTGTAGGACCTCTCGGGGTCCTATACGTCATGTCACGTCTAGGTTGTACTTTGGGTCGTGACATATTTAAATTCAAAAAATGAATTAGTTCAATTATCTTATTTCCTCTAAATAACTTTCACTAATTCTTGTTGATATAGTTTAAAACAGATATACATTTTTCATGATATCATACCTTATAATTTTCCCAATTATAGTTACTACTGAATTCGTCTAGGAAATTACTTAGTTTGCACTTTTAGCATTCATATTTATTACAACAAAAATCCAATTAAAACACATGTAAAAAAAATTAGCAACAAATAAAATGTACAAAAGCAATAATTATATATTATTTCCCACTGTTCACTTTTACTTGTCCACACTACTCTACAAGTAGATTTTTTACTTTTACTTTTACTTATTAGTTGTCACTTTTGGTATATCAAAAAAAGATAATTATTATTTTTATATTACCCTCAACGTTAATTAATTATTCTCCAAATTATTTTCAAATACCTAAACTGCGTAAAATATTCATATTAATCATTATTTCTGAAATAATGTAAAAAGTCTAGATAAAAATAAATGAAGGATGTAATATATTCAAAGACAATTATGATAGCACTAGATGGTCACGGGCCCAATGTACTTAATCATATGCATGTATTTGTACAACTCAGGTGGAATGCAATTTTAGAAGTCCCAGAGTTAATAGGTAGAATAACACATATTGTTGAACAGTTTTATACACATTATTATATAATATAAATATTGCATATAGTTTGAACTATTGTTGCATATTTACAGAAGCTGGTATTGACAAAGGTAACATAGTGAAGCAACCAGCTACTATGTTGTGTGAATCATTCGATTCTTCTTGTTAGCATCACTTGCTGTCAGCAGGCATTTGCCGACATTTGTCTTTTGTACATGTGGTTTTAAAAACAAAACACATGTAGGGGAGGGATAGTGGTCAATAACTAGTAAATCAAATAGCAGACATGAAGAAGAATAATTATGCACATCCCAAGTTTAACTTCTAAATCAAATAGCAGACATGAATCATGTATTTATGACTGAAATTAGCATATGCATATACTAGTATTATGCAGGGGAGGGATCGATAGTGGTCAGTAACTGATCACTCACTCATCATGTTGAGTGTAAATGTTTCAAACTACAAAACTCCATTATTCTTGCAAATATATTTAAAAAGAATAGCAGTTTCATTTATTGTTTAGATACTCATGTCTGAATATCTAAGAAAGTCAATAAGCACAGGTTTTGTGTCCTCCTTGATTATCGAAGGGTAAAACATATTATCTCGGAAACAACTTCCAATTCTTCAAACTTCATTCATCTAAAACCAAACATTCATAAATTTATCTAGCACAAATCTAGAAATGGGAGGAAAAAATTGAATATCAAAAAAAGAAAATTGAAGCGCAAGACAGGAAAATGACAAATTAAAACTCAACATGGAAAATCTTAGCACCATACTTAAGATCGCCAACTCTGCCGAAGCTAGGCAACATAGTCAAGAAGAGCATGGGAATTATTTTACGCAAAGTAAAAAAAACAACCAATTAAGAGAGGCAAATCAGAGAAGCAAAAGTGTTATACTTACAAAAGTCAAGGACTCAAGAACAATATAGCTGGAACTGAAACCTGAAAGAGAGCAATCAGAATTAACGGTAGATCCTATCTAAAATCGGTTGGAGATGCTAGGTTTGCTATGTGGAGTTGTTCAAACCCAAGTTTGAGGACTGAAAATATTATTCTACATATATCGACCAAAAAGTGATTGGAGTGACAAATTAGCAGTTTCGCAAAGACGAACAAAAAATTCACCCTTATCTTCTTTTCCCCTTTTCTCACTTTTTGACCCATAACTTTACAAAGCCATATAACCAAATTGGTCAAAATTTTCAAATACAGGAACAAGAAACGATGAAGGTTAAAGATAAAACAGGAGACGAAGAGAAAACAACAACAAAGATATACCTAAAATAACCAGAAATTTAACGGATATACAACAAATTTCTACTACATATGAAGATGGAGGAATTTGAGGAAGGCGGGGAGAGATAAACATACATAGTCCCATTGATATCACTGGGATTAAAGCCACCTATAGTGATGTCGTGGCTGCCAACCACGTGGAATGAGATGAAGGTAGGGCAAGTAACTTAATGACAATCCAAATCGACATGCTTCATTCGCTCATGAAACACCGGGTTACGTGTGATGTGTAAGGCAGCTTGACTATCTGAATGGATCGGTATAGGCAAAGAAGGAGGTGCTGAAAGGTCTGAGAGAAGATGGTTTAGCCAAGCCAATTCAGCCACCACTCGACGCATGGACCGGTATTCAGCCTCAGCAGAGGAGAGTGAGACAGAAATTTGCTTCTTTGATTTCCATGAAATAGGAGATCTACCAAGGCTAATGAAGTACCCACTAATAGATCGTCGGGAGTCCACGCAGGATGCCCAATCAGCGTTGTAAAATGCCAGTAAAGAGAAAGAAGATTCTGGCTTCATGAGAATTCCTTGTCCAAGATCCAATCGCAAGTACCGCAATACCCTTAAAGCAGCATTAAAATGAGGAATCTTGGGGGTTTGCATATACTATGATAATTGTTGGACAGCAAAACTCAGGTCGGATCTCGTATGAGTAAGGTAATTTAGCTTCCCAATTAGTCTTCTGTATAATGTAGGATCAACCAGTAAATCACTTGCATCTGCAGAAAGCTTTGTTGATGGATCTAGAGGAGAAGAAACGGGCATCAAATGATCACAATTGAACTCGGAAAGGAACTCAAGAGTGAACTTTCTCTGGCTGATCATGAGACCATGAGCTTCACACACAATTTCAAGACCAAGAAAAAAATGTAAGTCCCCTAAATCCTTGATTTGAAATTCGCCATGCAGGAAATCTTTAAGCTTTGTCAATTCTGCTTCATCATTGCTTGTTAGAATTATATCATCGACATAGACCCCACAATAGAAATAGAGTCTCATGAATGCTTGAAAAACAAGGAATAGTCATTTAAAGATAATGAATATCCTTTGAAATGCAAGGCTGCTGCAACCCGTGCATACCACTGTCTAGAGGCTTGCCTCAAGCCATACAATGATTTTTTAAGTTTGCGAACCTGTCCATTTTGAGGTGTCTTCAGTCCAGGAGGTACCTTCATGTAGACTTCTTCTTGCAAGTCCCCATGCAAGAAAGCATTGTTGACATCCAATTGAGAGAGTCTCCATCCCTTTTTAACTGCGACAGCCAAAATGCACCTGATTGTTGTCATTTTTTACAACGGGTGAATAGGTTTCATTAAAATCAATGCATGCTCTTTGTATATCTCCTCTTACTACCAGTTTTGCCTTGAGCCTTTCAATGGTCCCATCTGATCTTTGCTTGACTTTAAAAACCCATTTGCAAGGCAAGGCTCTCTTACCAATTGGTAAGTCCACCAAATCCCATGTCTGATTAGATTGAAATGCCTCAACTTCAGTTTCAATAGCATTCTCCCAACCAGGGTGTAAAATAGCATGTTCAAAACATGTAGGCTCAGTGATAAAAGAGGTAGAATTGAGCAGTCTTTGATTAGAATCAGATAAACTAGTAAATTGATAAATAGGAGGGTTTAAAATAGAGGCAAAACAAGTAGAGTTCATATCAGTTAGATAAACAGAGTTGCAAATATAATCATCTAGATATGCAGGAGTCTTATGGACCCTCTCTAATCTTCTGGAAGCAGGAGCAAGAGATGTGTCTATAGGATCAGGCAAGTCAACAACATAATTGTGAGGTAAGATATCAGGTTGTTGAGGAACTAAGGCTTCCCCAAGAGAATGTTGAATAGGACTAGGAGGTATAAGATTGAAAGGACCAGGGGAAATAGGTTGTTGAATGGTGATAGGATCATCAGTGACCTCATCTTGCATAGATGAGGGAAAAGAATGAGGAATAGAAGAAATATGTGCACGGGAAGAGAAAGGATATGTTTGTTCATGAAAATGAACAAACCTTGAGACAAAGATTCTTCTTGATTTCAACTCCATAAGCTTGTATCCTTTCTTTCCGGGTGGATACCCTAGAAAGACACAAGGTACTGCTCTTGGTTCAAGCTTCGCCCTATTATGAGAAAGAGTAGAGGCAAAACATAGACAACCAAAACACTTAAGGAAGTCATATCTAGGAACTTTACCAAATATGAGTTCATAAGGAGTTTTTCCATCCAAAACAGAAGAAGGAAATCTGTTAATCAGAAATGTGGCAGTTAGAAGACACTCACCCCAGTAACATATATGGAGTTTAGATTGGTGTAGAAGGGCTCTAGATGTTTCCAGAAAGTGTCTGTGTTTCCTTTCAACAATACCATTCTGTTGAGGGGTGGCAATGCATGAAGTTTGATGAATTATTCCTTCAGAAGCAAAAAATTCAGAGATAGTTGTCCCCCCACCTAGTTCTAAAGCATTGTCAGATCTAATGCATTAGACCTTAGCTCCAAATTGTCTATCAATCATAGCCATGAAATATTTCAGCATTGGGAATGCATTACTTTTAGCACTTAAAAGATAAGTCCAGGTCCCTCTACTGAAATCATCTACAATAGTAAGGAAATATCTATAACCATTGTAGGTTGGAGATTTGTAAGGACCCCATGTATCAATATGAATCAAGTCAAAGATACATTTTGCTTTAATAGAACTCACAGAAAAAGGTAACTTGGTTTGCCTTGCCAATGGACAAATTTCACAAGCGCAATTAACAAAATTTGAAGGAGAAATGAAATAGAACTTGTCTCAATATCTGATGAAAACTCTTAAGTTTCAGGTATTTGAAGTTTTAGTGGAAACATGGACACTTAGGCGCAAAAAGGAACAAAAAGGGTGAAAAGAACGAAGAAGTTGAAGCATGAGCATCGCCAAGAACCTTTGGCGATTCGCCGAAAGGACAGACTCCGCCCTTTGTTCCAGTATGCGAAGCCCTGAAGGAAGAGGATAAAAAAGGCAATGAAAGGAGCAGTCGGCGCTTCGCCGAATAGTTTCGCGAAGCAATACTATTCCGCCCAATGGTCCAGAACGTTAATATGCTAAAGGCAAGCATGAAACGGCGATGAAACAGAAGAAGGGCGGGTCTCTGAGTCATTCGGCGACATCGACTAACTTCGCCGAAAGATCCGCCAGCGCTATTTTCTTAAGTTTATAAATACTAAACTCTTTATTAATTTTATAAGTTCCGAAACATTATTATTATTATTTTCAGAATAGAATAGTACTTTTTTAGATATTTTCTCTCAAGTTTGGAGAGGGTTTTGGG
>NW_006238961.1:754860-766684 GCF_000226075.1 Solanum tuberosum | reverse complement strand
TTATCTCAACTTGTATTGCGGTCACACCCCAAGAACATTTCCCCATACTTGATTTTCTTGTTAATTTTTGTTGTTTTTACTACTTGTGACAAAACTCCCAATCGATATTTGACACTTTTGTGTCGCCCCCTTTAATTTACTATGTTTTTAATCGTTAATGTCTTTAGCTACGACTAGTTAGAGCTTAATTTTATTTTTCTATTAATTCTCAAAATCACTCCCTTGGGACACGACCCTAACCTTTAGTTGGGTTACTATACTATCAACGATCGTAGACACTTGAACCGTAGGTTAGTGTCGTTGGTCACGATAAGCATCACTCACACAGAGGGAATTTGAGGAATCCATGTTTGTAGATGAATCATAATTTTCAAGCTTCAATATCACCTATAAAATGCATCAAACTTGTCTATGAAATCTTGACAAATAAACAACTTTCATGTTATATTTTAAGCATATATAGACTACTTTGGGAGGATTATTTAGTAGCAAGAGGACAAAGATTTAGAAAATTCAAGTTCCATAATTGTGTTCATCGTAGAATTTGAGTATATCGCTAGTCAGTCAACTCTTTTGTCCCTTTGAGGCTCAGTTAGTGGATCCACATTAGAAAGAAAGATTATATACCATGACAAGGTATAGGGAAACCCTCCCAACACAGTTAGTTATTGGACTCGATGTTGCTCACATGATTTATGTCGGTTGTAAGAAACTCCCCCAAAATAGTAAAGTTATATTATTTTTCAATATTCCCTATTATTGCATATATCTATTTTTAAAATTTTATTGTTAAAGCACATATGCATGTTTTACCATATCCAGTTGACTTTGTTTGAGTCTATCTGCAAAGCTCTTTATTTAACTCAGTATGTTCAGTTTTAGCTAGTTGTTTCATTCAACTATTTTACATACCGTACATTTCATGCAGTGACGTCATTCAATGTTGTATCATTATATGATGTAAATTCATATATTCAAGATTTATAGTAGGCACATCATTAGGATCACATTCTCTATCTTTGGTAAGACCTCCTTGCTTTTGGAGGACTCCAATTTATCATGAGAATTACTTGTTTGTCTATGTCATTAGTAGAGTATTCAGGCAGCCTGTGATATTATCCCGATAACCTATCTTCAGTATGTTAGAGGCTTCATAGATGAGTCGGATGATTTATAGCTTTCTCCATTGTTTCATAAACATATGCATATGATACAAATTTTCATATTTTTAACTATAAAGTTATTGCGTTCGTTTTCTTCTAAGTTATTTTATGATCATCTTTTAACAATTGATAGTATGCCAAGTCAAGGTTTCGCTCGGATCAGCAATAATTCTAAGTGTCGACCACATGCAGAATATAGACTTGGGTCATGACAACAATAGTACTTCGACATGCTTGTGATTGTATAAGCAAAAGAAACAGTCAATATTGACCTCACATCATTAAATTTTTGTGACTGATCCAATACGAAAGTCCTCATCTTATCTAGAGCAAGCATTGGATCAAGAGGGTATGCAATTGCATGAAAAGTCTCAACATTTGGTATAATGTATAACTAAAAAGGTACGTGAAAGGGCACAATAGCAAAGTAAAATATATAAATAAGTATTATAGTGATGAAAGATAACAGCAAAGCAGAGACAATCTAGAGATTCACTCACGAGTTCACATAAACCCAATAGCTTATGTTTAGACCTTATAATTAAAAACTTAACATACTAAATATCTAGAAAGGACTGCATAAAGTCGAAATGGATTGCAGAAACTTGTAGAAGATAATTGAAAGTCGAAAGGACACTAAGAAAATTCAAATCAAAGTGAAAAGGGACTTGATAATTGTGGAGGATTAGCAACAAAAGATTATTCATCTAAGTACAAAAGAAATCTCCCAAAATTGGTATTGTTGGGGTTTGTATTTTTCTGCCATATTCACTATAAACTATCGACTATACCTCTTGGTTGTGTTTACTATATGAATTATCTATCCATCTTTTAGGTTCGTTTGATCTCGATATTGATGAATAATTTGTACTTTGAGGTGACAGTGAGGTTTTCAAATTTGTATTTTTCATCCGTTTTTCTTTGGATATGAACAACAGATATTTTGACTTAGCTGTTTTTGGCTGGTGCCAAGTGCGAATGTGACCGCTTTTGCAGTCCGCAGAGCACTAGACGCTTTAGCGGCTCCGTAGCAATATCTGGCCACCTAGGCTTGGCTGGTTTAGAGGCCTAGGACCACTCTAGCGATAGGCGTTTTAGCAGAATCCATTCTCAAAGTAATATGTAACCTTACTTCTTCAAAATTTTAACGTAAAGAAAAGAATATTTCATGCAATTAGTAAGAAAAGAACATTATGCTATGATTAAATTTAGTTCCCAAAGAAAAATCAAAACAGTTTTTTCAAGTCAAAATCATGAAAGATCAACTAGTCACTAATGGGAAGAAAAGACTAACAAACTTTTTTGCCTTAATAATTTTAACACTTCTTATACAACACAACCTTCAACTGCACTTCACCTACACACTACAGCAAATAAGGACCTAAAATTGACAACTTTAGTGACTTTACAACTCTGACAAGGACAAAAAAATAAAGGCAAGCAACAAAAACCAATGCATCTGCCTATACCTGCATATGACCACACTAGAAGCCTTTTGGCATAATAAAAATACCTCCCAAGTTGAGCAGGAGAGGAAAAAAGAATAAATTGAACCGGACAACAAACAGCTACGATTGTCCAAAAGCAAGTGGACAAAAATATACACTAGCCATTAAATGCAACAATCAATGTATGCACAAGTTCTGCATGTTCCTTGATGTGCAGGAGCGTCAGCTCTCCGGAGCTATGCAAACATTCATCAATCTCCATGTTGAATTGTATATTTAGAACCACCATCAACTAGACCGTTGATGTAAGAATACAAATCCTGAATTCTCACGGATTAATGGAGGAGGTTCAACATCGCCAATGTCTATTTGTTGCATCGTTTTGGAGATGTCATCCACAGAGAATGGAATGCTGCGTCATAATTTAAGACAAGATATTGAATTTGAGGTGCTCAATAAAATGTACATGTATACCAAAGATTGAGGATGAGATATTTAATAAACGATACCTCGAATCATCATCCAACAAAAAGGAACTGCTGACAGCATTATTGGAGTCCTCTGTCATCATAACTCTCATACTTGAAATAACCTATCAGTTGAAGGTAAAGCATAAAACCCCATGATCAGGAACCAAGCGAACTGTTTAATAACAAGACCAAAAACTACTGTAAACCTACATAGGCATCCAAACTGTAGGTGCAACCGTGCAAGAACTTACATCTGAAGAAACAGTGTGGGTTCCGTATTTGTCATCCCAGTACATAGTGCTGATCCTATACAGTTGCTGTATGCTAAGCACCTAATAAAAGAATAATATAAATTAAAGCAGCATGCGAGAAGTCAAAAGAAATAAAGGTTTTTTTTTTCTTTTCATAGGTAAAAGAAAGAAGCAAATTTTATGCAGAAAAAATGGGAAGAATGGAGAAGTATAGAAAAATGACTCCTTACTGGACAAAGTTCATTAGTGATTTCATTCAATGACTTTTTGGGCTTTTGATGTATAACCTGCGAGAAGTTGAGAGAAAAAAAAAGTCAGATAAAAGCACCACATCATACAAAAATTCATTTAGCACATAGCCCCGAAATCAGTTTCTTACTAGGAATCCAACTGCCTGTCTAATGTGCTTCAACTCGTCCCATGCTGAGCCTACAAACTGGACATGAAAATACAGAAATAAGATGCTGAATAGCACTAAGAACTGAAAAGATACAGTAGAACATGCTTACTTCTTCAGTTGCATAGCAGCACCACTGTTCCAATTCAGCCAACCCGGCTTTCACGAACTCTCCATTACTAAATGAGCAACACTCACGCCTCAAAAGAAGACTGAATGTAAAGAAGGTTAACACACAGATACATAAGAAGGTGACAATGTACCGAATGAAATCTATTTAATGTAAAAACATACAACTATTTACCTGTTGAAAAGTTGAACATTGATAAAGGAAAATATTTGAGTGAAAACCTTCCGAACTAAGAAGGGAGGAACCTACATAGGTGGAGCAATGGAAACATATAAACATCAAGGAGACAAAATGACAGTTGCTATTATTTAACACTTCAATCTTTAACTTACATGGTTTGATTTCATCATCATCAAGTAGTTGTTCAAACTTTTTACAATGCTTTGCCAATGAGCAAATAGAGCTTGCTGGGCAGCAGCATTAGCTTGGGATCTTCCTTTGATTAAACTTGCACGAGATGTTCTTGGTGCCTGCATACATTATGTAGATAATGATCTGACAAAATTAACTCCTTCCCTCTTTCTCTTGGCAGAAAAAATAATTACAATGGGGAGAGAACAAAATAGAAAAGGTAACAGTGTCCCAAAGAGAAAAGGTGGTCTCTCTATAAATTGCTCAGCTTCAAGGCACAGTACTAAACCTAGAAAGATCCACTCGTTCCAACACCTTGGGCTGGAAGAGAAGTATCATCACTAGTCATTGGATTTGTCTGATTTATTTTACAGTCATTTTAATAGATAAGAGGAACTCCTGGCTTGACCAGGCAGAAACATTCAAGAGCTTGCTCGTGGCATAATTTACAATACCGATTAACTTCTTAAGTGACAATCAATCTATAAGATTGTACTGCTTTAACACATTGAATAGTTCAAGCATCAGAGAACTACTCAGTGGTAATCAACCAACCCAAGTGCTAAAAACCCCAAGTTATCATAACAATTCTACAGTAAGCATATGGACTAGCTGAAACTACAAATCAAGCAGTAAACATTCTATTCCATAATATTTCTGGGACCTGTGGCATAAATAATACTAGCTCATAAAAAGTAATGCACCTGAATACATAGCCCAAGCAATGGGGAGATCTCTTTCTTCAGATTGTCTCTTATCATTCCATATATTTTCTCCAAAAAGGCAGTCAGTTGCTGCTTGAACAGCAGCGCAGGATACTTGGCCTCAACATGACGTAAGTCATCCAATCTCCCAAGCATACGCCCATTGAGAACTGAAAGCCCAGCACTCTGAGGAGAACCTCGCAAGCCCTACATAAACATTAGAGATAGCAGAGGAGAAGTATTAACTATGATATGACTTAGAAATTGGGCAACCAGCTGAAACCAGAGAACTTAATATAAACCATAGAGCTCATACTTGGGACATCCTTCCAAACAAAGAGGCTGAACTGGATCTCCGCCTCTGCGGAGTCAAATTAGCAGCCCCACTAGCTTTAAGTGTTTGTTGAAGCAGCATCAACAATGTGGACGTATTGCATAACCAGTAGGCTAATACATCATTATTATCTGGGACCTTTAATGAAGAAGTTTCAGAAATTAATTGCCTTAGATTTATAAACATTAAGTTCAGGAAAACTGGAATGATATAACATTACCAAAGTAATAAGCTTTCTACCTCTATGGCTGAAGCAATGGTTTGTATTATACGGTCAAAAACACTAGTTCTTTCCACTTCAAAGGACCTCCAGTGGAGCAGACATTTGTATATGAGACAAGCTGCAATTGGTTTGCCTCCAGAAAAGCCCAAATCTTGAGAAATGCACTTAATGAGCATGTCTTGGTTCTCCTGTGAAAAAGGATAAATCGTACAAAAACGATTTCCGAAGTTTAGATGTCACAGTGTGATTAAACAAGCATAATTGATCAGGTAATATTTTGTGCAAGCCAGTGGACCACTTACCTGCTGCTTTTCATTTAGAGACTTCTGTGGTTTCTCTTCAGATGAAGGCTCCTTTGGACTTGCTACAACAAGACTCATATCCTATGCCATATAAACAAGCATATACATCAAAAGAGGCAGACGTTTAATTTACATTAAAAAATGATAGTAAACACTGAATCTGCAACTATTGAACTTACAGAATTAGGTTTTGATTCTCCATTTATAACATTTCCATTCTCCGGAGTCCTCTGCAATTTCATGAAGAGAGTAATTATCTATACCACCTGCTGCTAATATGAAAATCTACTCCCTCAAAAAAAAATCTAAGAAGATGAGAATTGGCAACTGGTTGTGCACCTGTATGATGGTAGTCTTTGGCCGTGCAGATAAAGCTTTTCCAGTTGGTGACATGGTCAAAGCTTGTTGTCGAAGCACTTGGTTCTCTGATTCCATATTGGAAAGCTTCTCTTCAAGCCTGAAACAAGAGACAAACAAAGAGGCAGTAGATGAAAGAGAGCGTCAGAATGTCTTTACATTCTTTAAGAATGAAAAATCCTATGTTTGGGAAGTCCAGCTCACAAAACGTGATGATTTAAGGATGCAAATCTACTATTATACTGCATGCTGGTTGTTCATAGCTAGAAATCTTAAGATCAATGCCCATAACCTTATTTAGGTTCAATCAAAAATAAAAAAAGACATGAATCGTGGGAAATCAGTGCTACTTTTGCTCTGTATGTTTGATCAAAAGACTCTTGATTACAAGGTCAGACTAACAACAATAAACCCATAAAGAGAGGTGAATAAGTTGACTCCGTCATAGACAGAGAGTCAATATTAATTTACAAACCTCTGCACAGAATCTTGAAGCTGATCTACTTTTCGCTCAGCAGTTTCTAGTTTGCTAGCCAGCTCTGTGTTTTTGGCCTCTGCATCCCTGGAAGAATCTCTAGCCTCTTCTGTAGCTTTCTTTTCGGATGCCAGCAAAGCCTGGATAGTTCATGAAACAACTTTTTTATACGAAATAGCAACCGATTAAAGATCAACTTTTTATTATTGGTTTATTATTTAGCACATGAATTGGAATCTTTTGAGGTTAATTCCTCCTCCTAGGCCAGCTCAGAAGCAACTTCAAGGTGGAGAATGAACTTAAGGAGTACACTTGCAGAAACCATGATACAGAATATTTTGCAACATCAAAGTCAAGTATATGCACTTGTAACAGTGTTTATCCAGTAAAATGGATCAAATAAATGCAGTGACAGGAATTGTACGTTGTAGCGCTCCCAATCCAACTATCTTTTTTTTTCATAACTGAAATCCTTCAGGGCTGGTGGTGCATGGTTTGAAGTCCGTGAATAATGGGCCCACCTATCTACCTTTTTTTACTTCAATACCAGGCTTTTGTCTAGCAATCCTGCTATAGCCATTAGCACAATAAGACTTATATGTTCCATAGGATTTCCATACATCGATCAGTCTTGAGCTATGACTAACTAGCTTCCTTCCTCTCCTGGCTATCATCATCAATATCTTGGTCTAGGTCCAAGATAATCCTTTGTTCCATAACCGTTGGTCTATTTACAACAAGCCAATTAAGAAGTCTCAGATGTACTAGCACTCAATTTTTGGTCGTCATCAAAGAATTGACGTCTGGGGCTTCCTCTTTCCCTTTAAATAAAACAGGTGAAGTCCATCCTAAAGTTGTTCAAACCCTTGTAGCACCCTAATTATCAAAGCGCAGGGGCAATACTTCTCTATGAAATCCAAACTTTATGTAGAATTGGATGTTTGGCAAGGGGGTTTTATTTGCAATAACCAACATCATATGCTATTTCATATTCATATGCCCTCTAACTTGAACTTCCTGGCTAATTTGGTTAGAGGACAGATTCATATTCATATGTCCTCTAACTCACAAGGAAATAAAGAATTGGTTGGCAGTTTTTATTAAGGTTTGCGTCCAACTATAGAGATAATAAACCTTGGGGTAGTGGAACCATACCTTCAAATTATCTACTTCAGCTGACAGGGCATTTATTTTTTCAGTGTCTTGAACTATAACTGGGGTCTCCTTGATGACTGGAGGTGCTTCTTCAATTGCTCTCCGTGCTGCCTCCCGCTCTTGGACAACTTTAGCATTTGCTTCTTCTACTTGCTTTTGCATTGTATGCAGTGCCTCCTGTAGCTTTGTAACTTCTTGGGCTTTAGTCTCCTCCAGCTCAGCCTGTATTAATCCAAAGAACAATGGTGTCAGAATCTAGGAAATGAACCAAGGAGAAACTTCCCTAGAAATAAGAGTAACTTACCCTGAGTCGTTTCTCAAATTGCAACCGCCATGTAAGTTCTTCCACTTTCTTTTCGAGCTTGTCCTTGGCTTCTTTGAGAGCACCTGTTTCCCTTGCAGCCTGTATAAGTAATCTCTCATTAACAATGATCTTCCTTCTCTGAACCAGATGATATGAAGACATTACTACAAGACATGATCACAGAAATGCATAACAAACCATTTTGAGATTTCGAAGCTCCTTCCTGGCGACCCGTCGCCTCCAACCACACTGAGTAATGATCGCAGCTCTCTGAAGACTTCTGTAATAAGAATAAGCGGCATGGCCACGTGCATGAGCCTGCAGGATAGTAAGCAAATCATGTATCAGATATTATACTCTTTCAACATTTCAAGACTTCATGTATCTTCTGCATATATGATAGGGAAGATCACAAGCATTGTAATAGCAGTAGAGAGATAAATTCCTGTATTTTAATTGCAGCTTTAGTGTGTTTCCGGAATCTAAAGTCATTCCGAGCAACCATGGCTCTCATGCCTGTTTGCAACATAATTGCAGAAGAATGCAGCGTTGTATATGTTATGTGTGCAACATGACATCTGAAATTCTTTTGAATCTTCAGAGCAGCTGCTTCACGTCTCAGTTGTTCATACAGTTTGCAGGACAGCATAGCTGACATTATGACCAAGAAAATAGTACACACGGTGTTAATAGTTATAAGAAGAAACATTGACAAGTCAGCTGATAAGAGAGTAAGTAATTGTCCTCAAACAAGACTAGCAGAGAAAAGTTGAAACCTAATATGCATTTCTAATCATAAATTGGAGCAATTGACATATGTTTTCAAGTTTTGTGGTCAGGAGAACTCTTGAAACCAGTTGACTTCTCAATGCCAGCTCAATTTTGTATTGACTTAACCAAATTAGAGCTGTAGAGCTTTTTTCCTTTTTTCATTGTATTGACCATACCAAATTAGAGCTGTAAAGCTTTTGAAGAGGTGGAATACGACTTTGTGCAGACTAGGATGTTTCTATTGGCTTCAGTTCACTTTTGGTGCACCCATGAGCTTCCCGTTAGTATAAGATGGCTGGTGTCTATCGTAACCAACCATATTTTCATCTACTTCTTTAAAACTTCTGGCTATCCAGGGTATTCCCCCCCACATCATCAATAATTTATTTCTAATAAAAAATAAATAATAATGTGCATGAATATGTAAATATGTAAATTGAACCGAAGCTTTTGAAACTTGAATAAAGCACCATGGGGATACACAAGCATCATAAATCATATAATACTAGAAACATTCCTTAAAGTTGGCCTCAAAGCACCATATTAGGCTAAATGTATGTTTAAAAATCAAAGTCAAACAATGTAAAGGGAAGCTACAGCTACTCCTCCATGGGCCAGTCCCAAAACATTCTTCTCAGTGAAGTAGGGAGCAGATGAAAGAAGTTTCAGTGACCTAATTGTAGGCTTTCAAATGACTGATTGAAACATACCTCGCCAACATGATTGCAACTGAATAGCAGCTTGACGCAGAGAAACAAATTCTTTTCGCATAATATATGTACGGATTTGTCTTTGAATAATTTTTGCTGCATTTCCAAGTACCTCAGCTCTCCGAGCATCGAGCTCAGCCATCTGTCCAGCCCGCAAAAAGACCTTTGTCTTTCCCATCTGTAAAGACGGGCATTCAGATAATGTAAAGACACCAAAATCTCTATGCAGATTTCATGATGCCACGAAAGGTATATAAAAGAACTTGTCTAATACTTCCCTAGCTCATATATTCCCTCAGCAGTTCAATAACCAACCTACTCTAGTTGGAAGATGAGAACATTTGATTCAGCACAATATCAAAAATTTACCTGATAACCCTTAAGTCCCTTCTTGTCTAGAATCATCTGGCATGCAACTTTGTCATCATAGCTGACAAGGGATCATTATAGATCATCAGAAAAATCATAAAGAAACTGATAGGAAAGAAGGAAATTCACATATGAGAATAAAAGTTTCAGTTAGAATCGACACACAATGAGTCTGGAAACTTACCTTCCAGCTAAAACTTCTGGAGCAAGAACACCAAATCTAAGAAGAAACTCATAAAATGTACGTCTAGTAGGATATCCAGCACAACTGATTCTGATAGCTTCTAAGACACCCTAGAATAAAAAGAACTTATGTGAAGGGCAAGAAGAAGTAATAAATTCATTACAATCGCAGGTACAAGGATGTGCATCAATAGACACTTACACCACATCGCAATTGCTGGATCACATTCAGATTCTCAAAGATACAAGGCTTAAGGGCATTATTAGGCTTCACACATCTGATGTAGTGAGGCTCTGTTGAACTTAATGTTTCCATTAAAGATTGCAGTTGTAGCTGCAAGCATGTAAGAAAAGGCTTCAGCAATCAGAAAAGTATCATTATAAAAAACATATACTAGAAGTTCACATATGCTGTAATGAACCATTTTTGCTAGAACGAGAGACGGAGAAAACAAAAAAACAAACACAAGCACTATAAAAACATATACTAGAAGTTCACATATGCTGTAATGAACCATTTTTGCTAGAAAGAGAGACGGAGAAAACAAACACAGAAGCACTAAAACACAACACAATAGCAGAAATATGAATCTTTTGAGATGATAAAAGCAATATTGCAACAAAAAGAACACAATCAAAATTAATATTGTGATAAAAGAAGTGGAGATGGAGGTCCAAGCATTAACATCCACAACGTGCTACGGGTAAAAAGTAGCATACCAATCAGTCAAATGATACATGGGCCTAACAAGACAAAGGCAAGACTTACTCTAACTAGAATTTACTAGGCATACAATTGAATAAGAATGGATAGCAAAAACTTCAGAAATTCCATTGTAACGCACAACTCATTCAGTTACATGAAGCAATACATTATTCTATTACTCCACATGATTCTTGGACAAATCTGAAGCTCCTAGTATACAATGAAAACTAAACGCAAGAGCTCCTCATAAGACATTTATTTGTAAGAAGCTTCTCTTAGACATATAGATTAGTCTTTATTTTTTCATATACAACTGATCCATTAATTATTTTCATCTTCAAGAACCTTTGTGATGACTCAGATGTTACGCCTGGTAATTAATATCAAGTTATTAAGAGAAAGATAACTCACACAATAGAAAACCCAGATAATAGAAATCCATACATCTAATTAAGCTATAAAGAAAAAGAAGAGACATTTTTCTGGGATTGGTGAAGCATGTTCTTTCAATTGTTTCTAAAATCTACATTAACCAAAATACTTGATGGATAAAGATGAATTAACCTTAAAACGAGACCCTATGGAGGAGAATTTGGACGATTTCGATGATTCTTCAGGTAGAGGAGGAAACAAACCCGCCACAAAAGTACATTTTGAGGCTGTTAACAGAACCTGATGTTCTGCAACCACATAATCTTTGTTCTTATCCAGAAACAGATCCGCTTGATATGTCACCTGCATATCATATGGACACTTTAGCCTTGCATTGAAAACTGTGAAGGTATAGATGTTTCCATAAAGACGAACTAGTCAGCACCTCTCCAGCATAATGAGATATTGTAAAACTCGTCCGTGAAAGTTTAGGTTTGATGAAGCGCTTGTTTTTAGGGTATGTTTGGTACAACTTCTGAGCAAATGTTTCATGAGTAGATTTAGGAAACATACTGCAAGGACCAATAAATGAACATAAATTATATCATAAGCTGACGAACCGAAAACAAGAAGAAGAAATATATATATA
>NW_006238961.1:730354-753478 GCF_000226075.1 Solanum tuberosum | reverse complement strand
ATATATATATGATGAATAAATAATCAAGCATGCATACCAGGCTTCATCTAACAGAGCAATAATTCCCCCAGGTTTCTGCAAGTTTTCAACTTCAGTTGTTACAATTTAAGTTACCAAAAGACTGAGGCTAGAACTAATAACAAATCATAGCATCGCATGATAAGTTACAGAGGTATACCTCTTTCCAACAAAATGAAAAAAATCAATCAATAAACAATGAATCAACCCATTGGCTGCAGACCTTTTCAATCAGATCCAGCACATCTTGGTTGTCAACAAACTCTATGTAGCTCCAGTTAATCTCTTCTTTTTCATATTCTTCTTGTTCCATCTTGAACACGTGCTGAAATCATAAGATGGAGTGACATTATTAAATACCCAAGATCCCCCCTAATAAGCAAAGAGGTGGGGCAGCAAACACATCACAACTTACTCATATATACCCTTAACAGATTGAAAATAAAGAAATGAGGAAAACAGTTTTAAAATGCAAGAATGAGATCTAACCTGGTTAAAATGTTGTTGCAACTTTTCATTTGTAAAATTGATGCAGAATTGCTCAAAACTGTTTTACACGGGAAACTGTTAGAAAGGCACCACTAAGGTTTGAAGTAAGCAGCAGCAGCAGAGCATATGCCATACTGAAAGATTACCTGTTCGTTTTAAAACTCTCAAACCCATAAATATCAAGAACTCCGATTATTGACTTGGAGTTTGGATCCTGGCCAATTGAGATGTTTATCTTTTCCACAATCCTGGAGTCAATAGACGAATATTTTAAGATACAAAAAGAAGATAGAAATATAGAACACCAAACAAGTGCGTGTATGTATTTGACTTGCTTACCAGTCGAAAAGGCGAGAATATATGGTTTTAGCCAAAGCATCCCTGCTACCCAGAGCAGCTTCTGGATCAAGAGTCCTTGTAATAACCTCCTCGGGTGTGATCATCACACGTGTAATTAGTGCATCTTCCAAGCTCTTGGCATCACACCTATCAATTCTTATTCATAAGATCCAGCAGAAATAACATATCCAAAATAAGAACATGCAGTGAGATTCAACAGTAGAAAATAGACCTACTTGAGTAACTCCGCCGTCATATTGAGATGAAATCGAGACTGCTCATCCTTAATCACAGAAGAGTCAATCTCCTCACCTTTTGCAAATTCGACATTACCAAGGTGAAGAATTGCAGCAACCACCCTGAAAATTGCATCCT
The DNA here is from genome assembly GCF_000226075.1 of Solanum tuberosum. Classification (NCBI taxonomy): domain Eukaryota; kingdom Viridiplantae; phylum Streptophyta; class Magnoliopsida; order Solanales; family Solanaceae; genus Solanum; species Solanum tuberosum. The sequence goes on along the minus strand of NW_006238961.1, from coordinate 752,257 downwards.
GAACAAATTTGTTAAGGCATTAGCAATTCATGTTAACCGCAGAACAAATTAGTCGGGAGGAAAACTAACCTGCTCTTCCTCACTGATTCCTACGATATCCATAGCCCTTCTTGTTGCAAGATATTCTTCAGCATCATTTACTCCATCCAATTCATAATACTTGGACTGATTAAGATAGTGAAATGATTTTGGGTTCTGTAGTTTATATCTCTCAACCTCCTGCAAAGCAAAAGAATATCATAATTATGTGCATCACCAATGTTAGATCAGCTAAAGACAATTAAAAAAAAGCATAGATACCTCAGCTGGAGCAGCACAAAGAAGATAAAAGCAATGGTAGTTTCTCTCAGGATTTGAAATTTGACAGACGCGAGACCTCTCCAGAAGGTAAGTTCGTATAGCTGCCCCAGATATCCTCCCACTCTTATCAAATTGTATCTCAACAAATTTACCAAAACGACTGAAAGCATTATACCATTTCCATCACGGAAAGGAACATCATATTTAGAAATCATCAACAAAGTTGCTGAAGCAATTAGCATCAACTGTGGCATCAATTAGAGAAGTGGCTAACCTTGAGTTGTTGTTCCTCACAGTTTTGGCATTTCCAAATGCTTCAAGAACGGGATTGGACTGTGTGTCAAGTGTTAACAATAACAAGAATTTTGAGACAGTAATTTGATAGAATAAGACCAGTTTCAGCGGAAAATGCTAATGATAGATTAAAGTTGAAGTGAAAGGTCATCTTACTTCTAGAACTTGTTGTTCTACAGTTCGTCCCTCGACACCTGACCGGCCCCCAAGATGCGCAAGATAACGCATAAGCATCTTAGTAGTTTCAGTTTTACCAGCACCACTTTCTCCACTAACCAAAATTGAATTGCTTTTTCCCTCATTGATCATTGCCCTGAGACCAAAATGAGAAATAGATAAGTGTCATGCCAAAGCAACTAAAAAGAGGAACACACATCAAAGAAGAACTCAACCTATATGCAACATCTGCAACTGCAAAAACATGCGGACTTAGCTCCCCAAATGCTGCTCCTTTGTACTGTTCCATCATGTGAGTGTCGTACAGATGAGGCAATCTTTGGAAAGGGTTTACTGCAATCAATATGTTCCCAGTGTACGTCTAGACAACAGATAAAGAAAAACTAAGAAAAGTTTCTCCAAAGGATAATAAATTCATAGAATACAATTAGCAGGTCTTGACGATCAATTTGCATGATTACAAGGAAAATCAGAGCTCTTACATAAATTTCATTGAGCTCATATCGGGTGGCCAAGTTCTGCAGAACTCCAGGTTCATGCAAATAGGAAAGCTTGGTCATATCATCTACACCTCCAGGAGGAGTCTCAGTATCTTTAGGAAACACTTTAGCGATTTTAGCAACAACCTGAGATCAACAGTTTGAAACAATAAAAACCTTAGATAAAAAAGAAAAAACTTTGGGCACAACCAAAAAAATGCAAGAACTGATTTGTTGGTTTCAAACTTCAGGGACCGGCAGACAGCAGGTAATCTGAAAGTGTGGAAATGTCCTCCAGAAAAACTACTCATGTTTGAATAAGTTAATGACTGCAAAACTAGGAGGAACATAAAACTTAACACTACAAGAAGAACGCAGTTAACAAAGTTACAGTCTAGAAGAATCAAGTGTTCGCTGGAAGCCAATATGATGATAGACAGAGGTGGATTTAACATGTGTGCAGGGTTCACAGACCCAGTAGCTTTTGCTCTAACCCTATATATGCATTAAAATGTACTACATATTTATAAATTTCAGTGTGAACCCACTTATTAACGTATGCTAACTTGAAGTCATTGTAGGACCTCATAACTTTTAAAATCATGGATCCGCCTTTGACGATAGACAATCAAAATTAAAATATTGACACTAACTTGAAATAGAGAAAACTGATACTTTTGGTGCATAAGGAAGGTGACGAGCAAAAGTGCATGTAAAGCAGAATCAATGCATGAGGAAACAAGAATTAACATTTAGAAAAATAATCAAGGTGTAAATGCAAAAGAAAGCCACAACGTCAATATGAAAAGTGTTCATCAGTTTCATCACCCTATATACTTTTTGAATTCATTTATAAGAAAGTAAAGAGAAGTGAACCAATCTAAGTACACGTAAGTAACTTGGTTCATAATGTCAGTCAAAAAAGGAAAGCTTCTACCATAGACCTGCTTCTAATTTCTCTCCACGCGAAGCATTCCAGTTACAGTGAACCATCACATGGGTCTAAGCTTGTGCATTCATAGCCCTTTTGAAGGATTTAACAATTATTTGCATTAGCTAGAATTGGGAAGGCGTTAGTTCTCAGTACCATCCATTGGTCGCAACCCATAACGAGTTATAAGAATGTTTTGAATATACTCAGTATGGTGTACTTGGATATATAGCATGCATGCATATTACATACATGTATGCACACACATGCATATTGCGTACATGTATGCACACACAAATACACACATACAAACAATAGCACGTCGTATGTTCTTTACGGTATATAAAAACTATCTTTAGGAAAAGGAACCAATATGCAGGATATTTCACCTTAATAGAATACAAATGACCGATTTCTCAATATTAAAAAATATCTACTTTCACCAGTGAGGTCTGACCAGATCCATTAACAAGTTCAGAATTTATGAGAACATTCATTCATTATCGCTCCAGATTGACACAAAGTATGGCCCTTGAAAAAATATTGCTGTTAAAAAACCAAATACTCACTTCTTTCCCATCGGAGGTTTTAACATGAAGATCTTGACCATGTATTTTGATTACTTCTCCATCTTTCCATGCCAATTTAGGGTCTTCCACCCAAACATGAGAACCGACAATAATGTTGACTGATGCCTGCAAAAAGGTACTTGCATGAGATACCAAGAGGACAATGATTACTGCACGAAATGTCAGTCATTCGAATAAGACACCAGAAAACTTAATCTTTATACACAGTATTCAGATAAAATGGACCTGAATAGAGTGGATTTATATATCAAATTCCAACTTGAGGCATACTTAATTTATTAATTGAGACACAAGATCAAAGAATTCTTCAAGACAAGTCTTTAAACTATGTTCATACTAACGGGGAGAGAATAAGAAATAAGGGAGGAAGAAAGGGTGGGTAATTCGTCCAGTGTTGACATTTCTTTTAAAAAATAAATTAGCATTGCCTTGTTTAGAAACTAAGAGATGGAAAGAAACAGACAAGAAAAGGCAAGACAACTTTTTGAGAAAGAAGAAGATGCAAGACATTTTGTGAAATTTACGCATGCAGTCGAACTGCAGAATCCAGCCGGAAAAAGAAATCATGCATCTAAAGCAGTACTCTCCATCAGTGCTAGGCATAGAGGTCTTTCTACTATCCTCTATCATAATACGAAAAATAATAATAGGAAATTTGTAAAGCAACACATATAGCTAAACGGACAGGAGTCACTCAGGGAATGAAACTGTCGGTCTAAACTTCTATTCTTTTTGAACAGGCAAGGCAGGCTAAAATTTGAATACAATGAAGCACCTCATATGTCAACGCTTTCCAAACATATCTTAACATGAGTAAGCTCTAAGGCATCCTTCCTATATACAAAGAAAATTGGAATCCTAAAATAAACGATGATATTTCTAGAATAAATATCAGGAGAGGGCTGAGAGGAAAAGAACTGCTAGATGATTTCATTCCATCTATCTAAGCTTTGGTGGACAAAGTCACCCCAAACTTGTGCTAGCATTGATGGGAGATAGAAGGTACCATGTGGATCAGTCGAGGTGCGTGCAAGTGGGTGTGGCCACCATAGTTATAAAAAAAAGGGCAGCTGATATTTCGGGAAAGATCATTAAAGCTAATGTAAGAAACTATCAAACCTTCCACTAACTCAATTGAAGCATTTCAGATAAAAAAATAAGTTAAACAGAAACTTCAGAAATTTTCTTTTCTCGTGACCTTCTTGCTTCTTTTCTTAATGGGTTCCTTAAAATGACAACCTATTTCATTCCTCTTTGAAGCAATATTATGTTGTAATCCTTTTCAAAGCAAATACAAAATTCTTTCTCGAATAATGAAAATGTTATCAAATTGATAAAAGTAACAAAGAAACATAACTTTGTTTATGTTCTTTCTCTTTACAAACTTCTCATCAGCTATGAAATATTTTTGAAGCACAAAACGTCTGAAAGAACACCTGCCTTGTACTAATTTGACCATAGGAACTTTCATCACTTAGATGCTAGAATGACGTTTAGGGCTTTAGACTAGTGGTACTGGTCGCAGACTTCCACACAATAGGTGGTTTCTATCCAAACTATTCCCTTCACTCTTCCCACTCCCCTAATGTAATTAGAAAAAATCAAAAAGAAAATGTCAAGAGCTGATTTTTAACTGTATCCTTGCATTGTGAAAATATTACATGGGCTTTTACTTTGACTAGTACACATTATTCGTTTATGCAAGAGACCAATACACATAATTATTTGCTGTAGTATTTTTAGGTTAACAACAAACACACTTTTTAAATTCATATTAATATGGCTGTCCTTTGTGAACTGAAAATGATATCTTAATCAATTTCTTCCCTTCCTGCAGTGTCAAGAAGTCCCATGATATATATTTGCAAATATACATCTTATCACCCATGTGTCACTCATTTTTACATCTCAAGTTTTGGACCAATGTAATTACATAAGGAGACTCCACAAGAGATCAGTGGTCATAGCTGCATCTGACATTGGACAACTTTGATTTTAGAGCATTGAGGTGCTACAAACACTGAAATTTATTTTCAATGATTCAAAATTTAATGTGTTTACTGTTGCAAAGAGACTACCTTTTCTGAAAAAATTAATGCATTCTTTCTTTTTTTGATGACCAAGAAATCCTTGAAGGCAACTGGGGCAAGATTCGGAACTCGGTGGATAATGAGTTCACCTCTCTACCTCTCTCCACTTAAACACAAGATTTTTGACGGCGGTAGGGTTCGAACATGTGACATGTGCCTATTTCTCAGCGATAGGGTTCGAACATGAGACATGCGCCTATTTCTCAGCGGTAGGGTTCGAACATGAGACATACGCCTATTTCTCAGCGGTAGGGTTCGAACATGAGACATGCGCCTATTTCTCAGCAGTAGGGTTCGAACATGTGACATGCGCCTATTTCTCAGCGGCAGGGTTCGAACCCATGACATGCATCTAACCCACACATCACGTGTTAAGCTCTTACACGTAACCAAGCCCCATCCATGTTATAAACGATACATCCATTCTTTATAAAAAGTTGTAATTCAATCTTTAAAGTATACATGTAGCCTTGGAAAGTCTTGTTAATTATTTCTTCCCTGTAAACACCTATTCCACTGGTCAAAATATTCAAATCTAGTGATTTCATGCCCTTCATCTTTCCACTATTCATATTGTTCTTTTCTTCATCCATTGTAAATTCAAATAAATGCAGTTGAGAGATTTTGAAGTAGCAAAAAACAGTTGAGAGAGTCGAGAGATTTAAGAGTTCTCCGGAACTTCTATTTGAGTGCACATTAGAAGATTCTTAAGTGGTTTGTTATACCTTTGGAGTAGGAAGTCACCTTGCTATTACCTAGGTGGCGACGGAAATCTACTGTGAAGACACGCCTTCCGTAGCAGTATCCAAAACTCTATCTCACTATTATTAATTTTTACATCTTATTTATTATTACTAAGTGCTCTATTGAATGGTATTTCTATCTCTAATATTTCCAAAAATAAATAAATATGGATACCTCTAACAAGATAAAGTTTAATTTAAACACAGTAGTGTAGTGTCTATTTGCCACATTCACCTCTAAAGCTGAAGTTGCATTTTCCAAATTTTAGCTCCTCAAATTATTACTACAAGCAGCCTCTTAATTAACACTACATACAACCTCTTTTAATATGCGGATTACTCACTCTGGTCTGCAACCTCTGTTTATTCTAATAATAAAATCAAATTACAATTCAGTTGTTAATTCTAGCGTTTATCTCTTTCTGACATCCAAATTCCAGACTTAACAAAAAATGGATAAAATCAAATTTTACGAAATGACTTCAAAGAAATACCTTTAAACCATCCATCGATATACAGTCATAAAAACCTCATAGAAGTTCTCACTCTTCTCGGTCCAATTCCTATATATTCCACACATACCCAAAAAAAAAACGCTAATATTTCCTAATGATACCCGAATTAAATTTCATCCACACAATAACCTCAAAATAATTAATAAACGGCAAATTGACTCTGCGCTGAACAGATTTGACTAGAGCAACAAGCAATAAGTCCTTCGGAAATGAAACAAGGCAAGAGGTATAAAACGACAAGGAACCTCGCCGTTTCAGCATAGACTTACCATTGACGAGTTTTGAACTATCGATCTCCTGCTCCCCAACTCATCAAGGCAAAGAGAAACGAAGTTTGAGTCGGTGAGTCAGATCGGACTCCCCAAACTTCAAATATTCCAGCCGAAGTAAGCGACGACGATGATGAAAAAGAAGAAAGCAAAGCTTGCCTCCGATGAATCAACTTATGGTAAAGCGAAAACCGTTTCTGTTTGTTTCTCTATCTATATATATCTGCGTATATATATATATGTATATGCCTCCGTATATCTGTATGTATTTTGTGAAGAAGAAAATGGGTAGACTTTCTCTCTCTAAACAACTTTATATGTATATTTTGTTTGAAGCTTTTACTCTTCTTCTTCTTTTTTTTAATTTGGAAAGTTAAGCTATTTTCATTTGATGTATTTCCTACGAGGTTGGGGGTAGGTGGTGGGGCCTGCACTGGGCGGTATTTTTTGTAAATTGTAAGAAGAGGAGGGGGGCACTGGACACAAAAACCGACAATTTAGGGGGCGGATTTCTGACACTATTTATGTTTTATGTGTTTGGGCATAATATTCTGCTTATTTACGATATTTTGCCATTCATTTTTGGACAAATTCGAACGCTACCGTCTACCGCTTTTTCCCTGCTGGTAATTTGAATTTTACGGCATATGTGTTAGATTTGAATTAACAGCTAGGTTTCATTTGTACCGCCTATCTTGGATTTTGGAAACACAATTATGACTGCACTCATTGCTGATTAAGAGCTTCTTTGGGATTTTTTTATCTTATTTTTGAATTTTTATTTTTTAACTTGGAATCAAATTCGTAGAAGTAATTTTAGAATTTCATAGACAGTCTAAAAGTGATTAAAAGTTATTTTGGTTTAAAGATATTTAAAATAACTCAATCAAATCAGACGCTATTTTTACTATAATAAAGGTTTAACCCATTGATGACCACCTAAATTTGGCACATATTTTTACTTAGACACTTTAACTAGGCGTTGTTCATTTTAGACATTTCATGTCATGCCTCACTATATCATTTTGATACTCTTTTGACAATCAGTCAAATGTGTAAAGTGTGTAACACTCTTGCTGATGACGTGTCAAAGTGGCGAATTAAATGAAGACATGTGACATCTATATTGAAAACAATTTTTAAATAATAAATTTTGAGTAGAAAAAACACGGCAAATCACTCAATGACATGTGTCATTTTTAAACCCAAATAATTCAAAAACAAAATAACACACAGCCCACCCAGATTATCTTCTCCAGCACCCACCACCCACCACCCCCAAATCCCTAACCCCTTTAGCACCACTCAATCCCCATGTCACAACCCAAACCTACACCCTGGACGTGGCTGGCACTCAAGAACCATTGTTTGTTCCCAAGCGAATTCTCATCCTGACTGACTACAAGCGGAAAACTAATTCGAGCAAAATGGGAACTTCAAATGCATAAATAAACTTTAAAATCTCAACTTGAACTCAACTCCAATAAATGTCTGAAAAATATTTAACAACTTATAGTTAACTGTCTCATGACCTCAAAACATCTCAACAACAAAATGAAATAATGAGAGACTCCTCAACCTTTAAATTATCTATGAAGCCTCTAGTACTCAGATAAGTGTCGGGACAGACCCCCAACAACTTAACAAAACAAGAAGTAAATGTGAAGCCTTCCGAAAACAAGATGGCTCACCCAAGCTAGCTGGAATGTGAATGGCCTCAACGAAGCAAATGTTAATGACCCTGAACACCTGTATTTGCATCATAAAATGATGCAGGCTGAATGACATCGATACATCGAATGTACAAGCATGTAAGGGGAAAACTGAACATACAAATATAACTGAAATGGTGGAAAGGGAAGACATACTCACCTCAACTCAACTCAACTCTACTCAACTCAATATGACAGCAGTGATAATAAGATGCAATATATAAAACTTTTAAAACAACAGATAATAACTCAAGATGTATAAAAATACAATAATAAACTCTTTACTCTTATTTGGGAGATTCTCTAACAGACAACCATCACTATGAGCTACGTGATGATACAACGTCTCGCCCATTTTGCCAGAACTGTTCTATACCTTGTCAGGGTATAAAACACCTCAACTAAGTGGATCCACTAAGCTATGCTTAAAAGCAATAAAGAATCATCTAAAAAATATGATCATTTACCCATGTTGACATACATGGTTTATAAGGATTTTGAGTTGTGTAAACTCGTCCACATATCGAAGCTCAATACTACTCTCAATAATATATATAACTCATGGTCATATGTTTAAAAACATAACTCTTCCTCAATTTGAGATAATTACTCAAAATTTCCTCTTAAAAAAGGAAATACTCAAAACTCCTAATAAACTCATATAGAAAACAATATTTCCCTTGTTTTAAAATGTAAAAATATTACGCTTGGGAATACTTAGTTCCCTTCAACTTTACTCAAAACTGTCTCTTTAAACTTTTCCTCAAAACTTAGTTTAAAACACAATGAATGACTTTCAAAGATTCACCAAGACTTATAACTCAAAATAGGGTTCATGCCGAAATATTGACATGAACGAACCAACTCAAGAATCTCAATAACCATATAGAAAACTCAATACTCAGAACTCAACGATACTACTCATCTCAAGAATACTCAACTCATAGGGTTCAGGCAGAATTATGGCTATGAATGACTCAACTAAAGGATCTCCATGCATAACATATAGCAATTCCATAATTAGGAATATAGTTTCAGAAAGGATCAGGAACTCAAGGACTCAGAACTCAACGATACCACTCATCTCAAGAATACTCAACTCATAGGGTTCTTGCGGAATTATGGACATGAATGACTCCACTCAAGGATCTCAATAACAATATAGAAACTCATGAATACCACTTTGCTCATTCTCATCTTAACCTTCTCAAGACTTAGTCACAACTATAATTGATTTCGAAAGAATTCTCAATTTGACTCAAAAACCGTCCTGAACTTTCCTCTTAATTTTACCTTGATTTGAAATATGAATTTAAGAACTATGATTAGGATATAGGATCTCTCAATGATTAATGAGGGCTTAGATAGTTAAGAATAAGAAGAGAGTGAAGACACGGTTTGAAAAAGCACTAGCGCAATGCGGAGATAGAATTATTTTTTTGGTTGCAAAGTAAATTTTGAGATAGCGGACTCTGTATCCCCTTCGCGACGCGGAGAGGGAGGTGACTATCTGAAGACTGAAATTTTAAAATGTCTCAGCGACACGGGTCTGGGAGCATATTTTTGTCCGGTCTTTTTTTTCTCTCCCAAACTCGATTTCATTCACACCCAATGCAATTCCATTGCCCAATTTCACGAAATTTCATAAACCCAGAATGTTTTCAACGAAACCCACACGAAATCCATCAAGAACAACACTTATTTGCAAAGACCCTAACCTCAAGAACTCAACAAGACTCCATTATTAAAGAATGAAGCTAAAACCTCAAAAACTTCATCAAGAATCTCAGTCAATCAAATTTAAGAACAAATTTATGGATGAAATTGCATGATTGACGTGAGGGAGAACAAACTCAATACTATGAAAGTTTACATACCTAGGAAGAACTATGTTCTTGGTGAATTTGAAGAAAAATCTTGGAAGATGAACCCTAACCTTAGTGTTTCTTGAAGTCTCTTGAGCGTAGAAATTTAGGAGTGAATGAGAGGGTTTGATTATGAAATCTGGATTTCCTACACATTTAGGGTAATTTAGATGACTTCTTAAGAGTTTTTAGGACTAAAATACCTTAAAGAAAAAAATAAAACAATTGGAAGTCGAAATATTTTTCCAGCAGACAGTGAGGTACGTATTCACTCTGTAACGTGGAGCCATCGCGGAGCTGCTTCCAGGCTAGAGCGTTCTAGTAAATCAATCATAACTTTTTATTAGGAATCTGATTGAGACAAACTTGGTGGCATTGGAAAGAGGACTCGAAGACCTTTAATTTGATAGGTCATGGACCACATAACTCTTTATGTGCTAAAAGATATGGTCATTTTAAGTTGACCCAAAACTTAAGAAAAATGATGGGTGTCTTGAACGAATTTCTCCTTAGTTCTTTTTGAAACTAAAGGTGTTATATCTAATGACCTTAACACCTACGAAAATTTAAAATTGATCGAAAAAATCTTATTCACAACGAAGAATGGTTTGAATCTTGACTTAGAAATTTTTGAGGTATTACAATATCTCCCCCTTGGGAACATTCGTCCTCGAATGATGGTTGGACTGAGAATGGCAAGGGAAGGAGTTACTCTTACTATCTTTCTGACTTCTGAACTTGCCTATTAACATAGGCAGAACTGAATCATACTATGAGCTTGGAATTGTCTATAGCACATAAGTCAAGAACAATATGAGTTTGAACATAGTCACACTCTATCTGAAGTTATCTTCACTTGAAACAAAGGTATCTGGGTATGAAGTATGGATGGAAATAATATACATTGATTGATATGACTAGTAATTTTCAAGCTCAGAAACACTTCTCAACTATGCTTTTCTTTCTTATTACTACTCTCCATTGGTTGCAACTCATAGCTCCCACAAGGGTATATGACTATTCTTACCAAGGTCTGAGTCTAACTGTATGCTCTCACTATATCCAAGCCTAGTACTATAACAACTCCATGGACTCCTACTAACCAATCCTTATAAGAATTCCTCATTCTCTCGTCACTTCTACCAACATAACTTTCATGCATCATTAATAGGAACTGACTAATTACTTATCGTAAAACCTTATCTCCTTCTTTCTCCACATTTATAACCTTAGGTGGAATAAACACACCATCACTATTACTATAAGAAATAGCACTCCTCTTCTCTATCATCATACAACTACAATCATCAACACCACTCTCAAAACTAAAAAGGATCATTAAAAGAGCTTTAGGGAGAAGATCATAAGCACGATTCATTTATTAGTTCTGATATAAGAATATGCATGACATAACATTATTTTGCTAGCCATTAAGATCAAATAATGAATTTACGATACTGAGCATACTAGGAGACATGAATACTTATATGAATAGGTTCATATCATGCGGCTGATATCCATAACTTTATGGAGTAAGATTTATGGAGTAAGATTGAGATCAATAGGCAAAAGTCTTTGTCCCTCATTCTGAAAAGTAAAAACTGAGCATAGATATGAATCTCTCTCAAGTGTATGAGCATAGGTCATAGACACAATTTTGATATAAGAGACATCAACATAATGCTGTGACGACTGACTTTGAGGAATACGCTAGAGTATGAATGAATCGATATAACACTTTAGCTCTTCCTGAACACTTAACTATATGATTCTCAACACTAGACTTGGATTCTTATCTTAACATCTCCCCCTTAGGTTTAAATCTTATACTTCAAAGTTATGGATATATTCCACTATCTCTAAACTGATCTACATTTGCTTTACTCTAATACTCGGGAAAGGCTTATCTCATGGCTACTAAACTCTCCATGCACATGCACTAAGATTCCTTCCAAGTCTTTTTTTCTCAGATGTTTCTCTTAACCCATTCACATTAGCTTATAAAGCCACTTAATCTAACTCTTAATAGTTTAACTGTTCATTCTTAGCCTACTAATATTGTCCTTCTAAGTTCATATTAATCTAATTGGAGGAAATTTGAACTATCTTTGATAGGCTCATCATTGTCTATGTATAGTCCCTTCGACCAAACTCTCAAGTGTAATAGATAATTCTTACGTCAGTCTACTCCACATTGATAACTCGATTATACTATCTAAGCACATATAGCAAGTCATGAACTTAATTAGAACCTCGTCCGACTACATACGATCTCGGGTACACCCCTTAATGCTCTTGTTAATCTAATGACTTAGCTTCACTTCATTGCTCTCATCTAAGAGTCATAATACCACACTTGTACCACTCACATTTATTTCAACTAACATCTTAATTCCTCACCTACTCTATGTGAAATCTACCAGATCAAATCTCAAAACTAACATCATCACCCTCATGTTGCCATCATTTTTATCACGAGACTCATCTCAAATTCAAGCTTAGTGTCTAGTACCAAACACATATATAAATATAATTACTCACCTATTATAATAACTTACAACTACTAGATAAAATTAAGAAACACTCGCCCACTAGGACCTCATGACAAGTAATCAATCTTTATCTTTCAGTTCGACATACCTACAATTTACCGCTACACCTCCGTTCACAACTTAAGTACTATTTACCCATTCATTATACATCATTGCCAAATTAGTTCTATAACCCTCTGAACATCATGACTCTACCTAAAAATCATAAGTCTAGCTTAGATCTATCACCTCATGAATACTCTACTCTTTTATTCAACACCTATACTTGGCCTTCACTAACACAATGTTACATTGACATAAACTCCCTTCTGGTTAAGGTATATTGTAACTTATCCTGACTAGTAACTATTCCTCTACCTCGTATCCTGAACTCAATACAAAATTATTATTCTTTAGTCTACTCATAAAGGAAAAATCATCATTAATAACCTACTGGGGCATGACTGCAACAATCATAATTTGCCTCATTACTATCTCCCTTTCATAGATTATTATAACTCTGCATGCTTTCCTCTAACTCAGGACACTTGTATTAATACTGGCTCATAATATCTCATTTCACACTATCTTTCGAGTGAAGATACTACCCAAGCATTCTAAAACATACTTCCTCATAAGGGTCTCAACTGAAACAGGGTTTAGAGAAAATAGTACATCTCGCTTTTAGCTTGAACGCACGATTCATATGAATAAGAGTGCATTATTTTGAATTTCAACACTAAAGCTCATTCACGGGATTCTCTCAAGCCCCTCTACAGTCTCATGACTTTCTCAAGACTTTTGATGAGAGTAACTCATCGATAAGGATCTAACTTTGCTTTTCAACCACCTTGAGTATCAGGGATAGTCGAATGGATATAAGAATGCACGAGTTTGAATAAGTTCCTTATGACATCGTTTTATTGTACGCTTTAGAGTATGAAAAAGTGAAACTTTTCTAAAATGTCTGTAGTTCTTCATTGATAGAAGTAGGGCCCTCAACACCACAAATAAGATTCTACTTGACACGACTTCATAGACACCCTAGGACACTTGAACTTTGTTCTCTGATACCAAGTTTGTCACGACCCAAGCCTACACCCTTGACGTGGCCGGCACTCAAGAACGATTATTAATCCCCAAGCGAATCCTCATCCTAGCTGACTACAAGCAAAAAACTAATTCGAGCAAAATGGGAACTCCAAATGCATAAATAAACTTAACAAAACAAGAAGTAAATGTGAAGCCTTCCGGAAACAAAGAGGCTCACCCAAGCTAGCTAGAATGCGAATGGTCTCAATGAAGCGCATGTTGCTTACCATGAACACATGTATCTGCATCATAAAATGATGTAGGCCGAATGGTGTCAGTACATTGAATGTACGAGCATGTAAGGGGAAAATTGAACATACAAAAACAGATGAACTGATAAAAAGGGAAGACATACTCAACTCAACTCATGAAAGCAGTGATAATAAGATGCAATTTATAAAGCTTTTAAAACAACAAATAATAACTCAAGATTTTTAAAAATACAATAATAAACTCTTTACTCTTATTTGGGAGATTCTCTAACCGACAACCATCACTATGAGCTACGTGATGATACAACGTCTCGCCACGCTGCCATAACTGTTCTATACCTTGCCAGGGTATAGAACACCTCAACTAAGTGGACATACATGGTTTATAAGGATTTTGAGTTGTGTCAACTCGTCCCCATATTGGGGCTCAATACTACTCTCAATAATATAAATAACTCATGGTCATATGTTTAAAAACATAACTCTTCCTCAATTTGAGATACTTACTCAAAATTTCCTCTTAAAAGAGGAAATACTCAAAACTCCTCATAAACTCATATAGAAAACAATATTTCCCTCATTTTAAAATGTAAAAATATTACACTTGGGAATACATAGTTCCCTTCAACTTTACTCAAAACTGTCTCTTTAAACCTTTCCTCAAAACTTAGTTTAAAACACTATGAATGACTTTCAAAGATTCACCAAGACTTATAACTCAAAATAGGGTTCATGCCGACATGAATGAACCAACTCAAGGATCTCAATAACCATATAGAACACTCAATACTCAGAACTTAAGAACTTAAGAACTCAGAACTCAATAATACTACTCATCTCAAGAATACTCAACTCATAGGGTTCAGGCAAAATTATGTCCATGAACAACTCAACTCAAGGATCTCCATTCATAACATATAGAAATTCCATAATTAGGAATATAGTTTCAAAAAGGATTAGGAACTCAAGAACTTAAGGACTCAGAACTCAACGATACTACTCATCTTAAGAATACTCAACTTATAAGGTTCATGCGGATTTATCGACATGAACGACTCCACTCAAGGATCTCAATAACAATATAGAAACTCATGAATACCACTCTTCTCATTCTCATCTTAACCTTCTCAAGACTTCGTCACAACTATAATTGATTTCAAAAGAATTCTCAATTTGACTCAAAAACCCTCATGAACTTTCCTCATAATTTTACCTTGATTTGAAATGTGAATTTAAGAGTAATGATTAAGATATAGGATCTCTCAATGATTAATGAAGGCTTATATAGTTAGAAATAAGAAGAGAGTGAAGACACGGTTTGAAGAAGCACTGGCGCTATGCGGAGATAAAATTAAATTTTTGGTCGCGAAATAAATTTTGAGGTAGAGGACTCTGTATCCCCTCTACGACGCGGAGAGGGGGTGACTATCTGAAGTCTAAAATTATAAATCACCTCCACAATGCAGGCCTGAGCGAATATTTATGTTCGATCTTTTCTTTCTCTCCCAAACTCGATTCCACACCCAATGTAATTCAATTGCCCAATTTCATGAAATTTCATACACTAGAAACATTTTCAATGAAACCCAAACGAAATCCATAAAAAAAACACTCATTCGTAAAGACCCTCACCTCAAGAAATCAACAAGGCTCCATTATTAAGAATGAAGCTAAAACCTCAAGAAATTCATCAAGAATCTCAATAAATCAAATTTAAAAATGAATTTATGGATGAAATTGCATGATTGACGTGAGGGCGAACCAGCTCAACACTATGAAAGCTTACATACCTGTAAAGAACTATGCTCTTGGCAATTTTGAAGAAAAATCTTGGAAGATGAACCCTAGCCTTAGCGTTTCTTGAAGTCTCTTGAGCGTAGAAATTTAGGAGTGAATGAGAGGGTTTGATTATGAAAATTGGATTTCTACACGTTTAGGGTTATTTAGATGATTTCCTAAGAGTTTTTAGGACTAAAATACCCTTAAAGAAATAAATGAAATGAGTTGGAAGTCGGGATATTTTTCCAGCGGACAATGAGGTCCGTATCGCGAAGCCATCGCAGATATGCTACCAGGTTAGAGCATCTCTAGTAAATCATTCATAAATTTTTAATCAAAAATCTGATTGAGGCAAACTTGGTGGCGCCAGAAAGAGGACTCGAAGACCTTTAATTTGATAGGTCACAGACCACCTAACTTTTTATGTGCTAAAAGATATGATCGTTTGAAGTTGATCCAAAACTTAAGAAAACTGATGGGTGACTTGAACTAATTTCTCCTTAGTTCTTTTTGAAACTAGAGGTGTTACATCTAGTGACCTTAACACCTACGAAAATTTAAAATCACTCAGAAACATCTTATTCACAACGAAGAATGGGTTGAGTCTTGACTTAGAAATTTTTCGAGTGCTACACCCCGAACCCTACCTTGCATAAATCATCTTCCCCACCACCAAATCGCCAACCCCTCCTCTACCCAAATCATCTTCCTCACCAGACCCACCACCCGAATCTCCACCCCTCTCCCACCCAAATCATATTTCCCATCAGTTCTTCACTCTTCTCATTCAATCTTCCTCAGTTGTTTTCTCTATTGATTTTTTTTTCAATTAATTATAACTTGATCTACTATAATTTTAGTTATTTTTGTTTTAACTAATTACCACCACTGAATCTACTTCTCTATAGAAGGAGTTTAAGTTTTGAGAGATGGTGATTAACATATGGGAAAGAAAAAGAAAAACTATGTAATACCTCAAAAATTGAAAAGTCGAGTTGGAAAGAAAAGTTGCAAAAAAATTACTAGTGTAGTGATTTACAAGTCCCACGGACCGTATGATGTCCTAGGAGCTATAGAAAGGAAGTCGTAGACCTAGAGTTAAGTTTTTGAAAGTTCAAGTTTCTAAAGTCTGACCCACGACTTGATAGGACGAGCCATAGAAATTCAGACGAGTTGTAGATGGCACTCGTAGGATCGTTTCAAAGATTTAATTTAGGACCTCATGCCTACGGAAGAGAACATCGAGTCGTAAAAGGTTTAACGGGTCGTAGAAAGGGTCTCGTAGAAAAGTTCCAGACTTGGTGAAATTTTAGACTCAAAGTTGAGGACTACTGATGGGGTCCACAGTCCGTAGAAAGGTCGACGACTCGTAGAAGTGTTTCGTGGAAAGTTGTCCAAATTTTGGATTTCTGAAATTGGTTCTACGATTGACCAGTACGAGTGTTAGAAACTTCTACGAACCGTAGGTCTAACCTGTAGGATTGTTCGACAGTTATTTATTAAAGGTATTTGGGTATTTTTACTATGCATTTAATACCTAGATTATGTCGTTTTGACCCTAATTCTAAGTCATATAACTACCTTTCTATTCATAAATTGACCCGAACTCCTCATTCTCTCTAATTCCCAAAATTTCATCCAAGTTCATCTTTTCTAAATTCTCTCAAGCTTCAAGGAAGAAAGCTAAGGTTCCAAGCTTTAAGTCTTCTTTTTCCTCCATTTCTTTTGGGCTTCGATCATCAAGGTGTGTGGGAATTTATCAGTGGATTCCATTCATCCATTGGGTCTCAAAATATCTCCAAGTTTCAAATTCAATTTCATTAAAATTGATTAGGTTTTCATCCAATTCTCCACGGGTCTTAATTTTTATGATTCAATTGTTCAATTTTAGTCTTCTTATGAATAATTTGATTCAATTACATGTCTTTCAATCGATTTCATATCGACTCATGCATTATTCATGATTTTGACAATGAATTTATGAAGAAAGTTATGAACTTATGAATGATGATTTATGAAAACTATGCTTGATTTATGAATATAATGTTTTTTATGAATTAAGGTTGCTGGTAAGAAAAGCATCAATGAAATTGTGAAATTTTTTCTCACATATTAAGAAATCATGATGTGGTGAAAGGTTTTCTCATACATATATGATTCAGGATATAATGATCTACTCTATGATGATTTAAGCTTGGATTAGTAACTTAATTGTGTTTTTGTATGATGATATGTTTATGAAAATGACTATCCTATTGAGATTTTACGTAGCACCAAGAGGACGTTGAGACGAAGATTCTCCGGTTAGTAGAGGTCCAATCTCTAGAAGTAATCTCTTTATCCCTAACTATGTGACCCCGTAGGATTTGTATTAGAAAGATATACTTAGTGGATCCACCAAAGCTAGAAGTTTAAGGTCCTTTCCTTAGCAAGTAAGTACATCATTTTTCGGTGTGGAGCAAGATATTGAATGCCACATTATGGCTCACGAGGTCTATGTCGGTTAACGATAAATATCCCACAAAATGAACTAAGTTACTTTCAAAGATTTTATGAAGCTTTCATTATGATTTTAAGATGCATTGACCATGTTCATGATGTATGAAGGTTTTAGTATGTTTTAGTTTGGTCATGCATATCATGTTTCTATCTTGTCTCCTTATGAGCATGTTTGATGTTTGTATTCATATCCCTCATACTTAGTACATTCCATGTACTAATGCATAGTTGTGCCTACATTGTCTCATAATGTAGGGTTCGATGCTTTCTCTCTTCCCACTCGTGGCTAGATACATATTGCTATCTATTGTTGTGAATTGGTGAGTCCTCGTACTTCAGGGCAAGACCATGAAAACTTTACTTTTGATGTCATTTACTTTTGAGACTTTGTATGTGGTGTATGCGTTACGTCACAACCACTCTTGATGTTTAAGATTGACTTGTATTTTTCTGCACTTATGTTCCTTTCATAATATGAGACTACTTTACCTATTCTCTTTTGTCTATAATGTTGTGTTGTATGTATATCAAGTGACTTGTGTAGGGCCTCTCGGGGTCTTATATGTCATGTCACGCCGGGTGTACTTTGAGCCGTGACAAAATAAAATAAGAATAATTAAATAAGCTTTTGACACTCTGGTAATGAGTGTATCACACTCACTATGTCACATTAGCAAAAAGTGTCAAACTGACACAACATGGTATAACATGAGGTGTCTAAAATGAACAAAGTCTAGTTAAGGCATCTAACTGAAAATTTATGCCAATTTTAGGTGGTCACCGATAGGTTAGGCCAATAATAAATAAAAAGGTATTCCCTCCATCTATTTTTACTTGTAAACTTGAGAATTTACACACCCCTTAAAAATAATTATTGATATGATTATTTTATCTCAATAATATATTAATTGATATTTGGTATTAGGTCTTGAAAAATAATTTAAGGAATAAGTAATTAATGTTAAAAGTCTGCTTTGATTGATTTTTGGCTTTTGACTTATAAGTCAAAAGTCATAAGTTACAAATTTTTATTTTTAGCTTAAAATAATTGCTTAAAACATTTCAAAATAAGTCAACCTAAGTATGAAAAATATATTATTTTTCTTTATATATTAAAAAGTCATAAATAAAAGTGAAAATCTATTTTTGAGCGAACAAGTAAAAATGAATCGAGTGAGTAATATGTAGTTTGTCCTGGTCTTATAGTCAAATCTTTATTATATACTACTCTTTACTAGGAAACTTTTTGATATTTAATGGTATTTTATTTCTAGTTAATTCTTGAATATGTGTTGTACATGCATTTCATATTTGTACGATTTTATATATTCTTGATTAAAATATATAAAATTACCTATATTTACGAAAACAAAATTGCATCTTTGTTAAACTATAAATAGTATCTTTTTAAAAATTGTTTATCAGGTGCACCAGAAGAATTAAAATAAAACTACACAATATTTAGCTGAATTGTTAAAAAGGGATGAAGAGTCTGATATACCCCTCAACATTGTTATTTAGAGTTTATGTGCCCCTCGTTAGAAAAGCGGCCCACATGTATTCATACCGTTATAAAAATATCTTTCATATACCCCTACCTTTATAAAAGTGTCTCACATTTACCATTTTATCTAATCGAAGTAAAAAAATAATTCTAAATTTTAAAAAAAATCATGTAGGTGTATTTATGATTCTTCTCACACATGGTTTTTTTTTTCTTTGATTATCATTTTTGAATTTCTGGTTGTTGTTTTTTTTTTTGCAAAGATTAAATCTTACATTGATAATCAAAAGTAACTTACAAACCAGAATAAGGATTGGACTACATATTCTCTCATAAAAGAAACCTACATAACTATGAATACATCAAGAAACTATCTATATAGACTCGATTACTACTAACATCTCCTAAGGAGCCAAGAAATTGTTGGAGTGCTAGTTATCACTTTTTCCTTGTTTGGCTTTTGATATGTATATGCAATACTATCTCTTTCAATACTCCCTATGAATCCATCTTACTCTTCTGGAATCTGATCTTGTTTCTCTCACACCAAATAATATAAACAAGCAGAGAAAACACACTTAGTAGAGTCTCTGCTCTTACTACTTTATTCCTAGCTAGCATACACACCCATTTCAATCCAACTTGCCAATCCTAAATGCTACTGCTAATTCTGATCTAGTGACACAACATTGTCCATAGAGTCTTAGTAGTCAAACATTCAAAATATAGGTAATCAAATGATTTTACATTAGATCCACAATATGCATAACTTGGATCTCATATTTCAACAACCTTTCCATTATTGCAAGTCTGTCTCGAACAGCTAACCACAATATAAATTTGAATCTAGGATGCACTCAAGAGTGTAAAGTGCAGCTCCTCCACTCCACCATAGGATACTGAAGCAACAACCTAGAATACATCCTTTTTGTTGAATAAGTTCACCTTTCCGAATTACCATGAAAGCTGTAAGTAGAGCACAGAAACTATTATTCCCCTGCAATACTAGATCCCTTGATTCCAAGATCTTCCTCACAATCCAAGATCAATTCTTGGGAATCTGGAATATTTTTACATGTCTGTTTTTTATAAAGAAACTGTGAATCCACAAACAATCCTTCTTTCATACCGTATTCCACAGTTGTTTCAGAAGAGCTGCCTTATTCCACAAGATTACATTTAGTATATTCAATCCTCCAGCAGTGTGGGGTTCGCAAATATTATCCCAAGATACTAAAGTTTTTTTAGATACAGTAATAGCACCAGTTGATAAAAAT
Source organism: Solanum tuberosum (assembly GCF_000226075.1). Classification (NCBI taxonomy): domain Eukaryota; kingdom Viridiplantae; phylum Streptophyta; class Magnoliopsida; order Solanales; family Solanaceae; genus Solanum; species Solanum tuberosum. The sequence goes on along the minus strand of NW_006238961.1, from coordinate 731,398 downwards.
ATTTTACATATTTGCTCAATAGCTTTAAGCACTTTTTTAGGAATAAAAAATATTTGTGCCTAATATTCTTTCACACCAAACAATACTGAACTCTTCATGCATAGGATAGTAGCTTAGATGACCAAAATGTAGCTTTTGTTGTGATCTTCACTATTAAAGGCAAGTAGTGGTGTACACTTAGTTTCTTTGTATCTAAAGGCCTCCCCAAGATATTTGAATGACAGTACTCCTCCTTCTTCAAACCCCAACTCCTCCAGCATCTCTTTTTTAATGTGTTGTGGCACTTCATTAATGTACATAACACTCTTAGTAGATTAGGATGTAGTTCAGATGCCAAAGAAAATCTCATGAAAGCAGCATGTAAGAGTCTAACTTATATAATATCAGCCCTGCCATACATCAAAAGATCATCAACAACGCATATATGAACACTACCCAATTTCCTGCATCTGGTTGAAATTTGAAATCTCCATTATGGCCAAGCATGCTTGACTCCCTTCCTAAGTATACCATTGCTAAGATAGAAAGATAAAGAGACATGGAGTCTCCTTGTCTCAAACCTCTTTTAGCCTGAAAAGGTGGAATCAGACCTCTACTAATCAGTAAGGATAAGACACAGTAGACACACATCTCATAATCTAGTGTATACATTTACCAGGAACTCCCATATCCACTAGTAACTTTCTTAGGTTTTATTATTATATTCTTTTGTTAAGTGTCTTAATCTTACGAAATTCATGGTAAAATGTAATAATATTTATTGTAATATTCTTCCGATAGTTGTTTTAGTCTGAATATTTCTTTAATATTATTTATGATATATTCTAGATATAACATATCTTGGGTTCTTTGGTACATATATAAATTTTCCTCCATTAATTGTTCTAATAGTTTTATATCTTCCATAGCTTCTATCCAATATTGTAAATATTTGTAATTCATTTTAATCTGAATTTATTTCTAAATCGTACCATTCTATTCTTTCATTATCTAAATATAGATCTTGTAAATCTATTTCATACCATTCTTGATTTAATATATCTT
>NW_006238961.1:726204-726338 GCF_000226075.1 Solanum tuberosum | reverse complement strand
AGTTTTTGCATTTAAATTTCTATAATCAATAACCATTCTGCTTTTTCCTCTTTTTTGTTTACTATGTTTATTTACGATAAATGCTGGGCTTGTGTGTTTACTATTGGTTTCTTGTATATATCCTTTTTCTAGTA
>NW_006238961.1:712090-726104 GCF_000226075.1 Solanum tuberosum | reverse complement strand
AATTAGTTCCACATATTTTTTGAACAATATACCTGTGATTCTTGCTTAGCCATGCTATCTGAAATATCTAATTGGATTTCAGATTTATCCATTAACTTTAAAGTATTTAGTTTCTTGAGAGAGAGTGATTTTTATAATCTAACTTTGAGAGAGTTTTATGAAAGGAGTAGTTTTAGAACTTAGGCATTGTCTGCCTTTTCATTTACATATATCCTCCCTTATATAGAAAGGAATTGTCACGTACTACACTACTTACAATAATGTGCTACTTACACCTACCATTCCTACTACTTACACTTACCCATGTTATTTTTACACTTGTCCATACTTGCCCATCCTATTTCCTTTACAAATACTACACTTGTCAAATATAATATGACACACCATACCTATTTTATGACACATTTTATCTTACACTATGACACATACTATTTACACTATGACACACTATTATGACATACTACTATTCACATAACACTTTTTTGACTTTTTTACAAGATAAATAACTTTCAACTAACTTTACGTCTATTCTTCTTCTTATCTTCTTCTATCTTATCTCTTTTCCGTCTCTATCTTCTTTTATTTTATTATTAATATAATAATAAAACCTTTAAAAAAAAAATACTCACCTACCACACTATCTCCTACCAAACTACCACTTCCATGAATTCACCAACTACCAGTTCCGCTACGAAAAATGGTATCAGAGCTATGGATAACGAAAAATTTAAAAATAAATATAATATTTTCTAATCTAGGAAGAAGATAATATTTTCTAATTTCAATTCTTGTCTTTTTGCTATAATTATTTCGTTATGTTTTTGTCTATATTCTTCATTCTCATTATTTGTTGTTTCTTTAAGTATTGAATATATTTATATTCTATTTTAGATATATTATCTATTAATTGATCTAGTTTATCGTTATCAGTTTTTGTGATATTGAGTTTTTTATATTTCGGATATAATTTCTTTAATTTTCTTTTTATTTTTCTTAACTTTCTACTAGTATGTTTCTTCCTTAGTTTCTCGTTATCTATAGCTCTGATACCATTTTCGGTGCGGAACTGGTAGTTGGTGAATTCATGGAAGTGGTAGTTTGGTAGGTGATAGTGTGGTAGGTGAATATTTTATTTTAAAGGTTTTATTATTATATTCTTTTGTTAAGTGTCTTAATCTTGCGGAATTCATGGTAAAATGTAATAATATTTATTGTAATACATATGCCTTCCCTAGATCAACTTTCAAAACGCATCTTGCGGAGTTCAACTTTCTAGTGTAGCAATTAAAATTTTTATGGCTAAACAAAATATTGTATATGATGCTTTTTGCCTCAACAAAAGCAGATTGTGATGGCCCCACTAAGTCAACAATGACTGTCTTTAATCTCCTAGTTAAGACCTTAGAGATGATTTTGTACACTATAGAACAACATGCTACATTATATAGGCCTATAATCATAGACATGGTGGGGGTTGGCACCTTTGGCATCAAACTAATGAAAGTGATGTTAATTGCAGGGTATATAACACTTGTTCTGAAGGAATATTGCACAACCTCCATCATATCTACCTTAACTATCTCTGGTTCCTAAAAGAAAAGCTCCATAGGGAACACATCCACCCTTGGGGATTTCTCTTTTATCATACTGCTGATAGCTTCATAAATTTCTTCATAAGTTACTGATCTAATCATCTCATGTTGTTGTTGTAGGTTAAGACACTGATCTATCTTAACCAGTTTCGAGTTAACACATGGTAACTGTAACACCCCGAAAATTTCTAAGTTAAGACTCGAACCATTCATCATTTGTGAATAAAATTGTATCAGATGATTTTTAAATTGTCCATATGTGTAAAGGTCAATTATTTAGGGTGGGAATGAATTCGGATATCAATTAAGGTCACTAGAATCTCTTGGCACAAAGTTGAGTTGACAGTTTCCTTACCGATTAAGTTTGATGTAAGATTCTACTTGGGTCAACTTCAAACGAACATATCTCTTAGAATATAAAGAGTTACGTGGCCCATAACCTATCAAATTAAAGGTATTTCAATCTTCTTTCCAACGCCACTAGTTTTGCATCAATCCGAGTTTTTGAGTAAAAAATTATGACCATTTTAGTAACCTGATAAGTGTAGTGACGAATTAGTCGATGGAAAAACATTAAAAAGGGTCTTTTTGTCTTTTTACCTCTAAGAAAACCCTAAATGAATTTCTTGACTAATTAAAGACCTAAAATAATCAAATTTTCATCTCTTAATCCCCCATTCTCTTCTCTCTCAAACCCTAATAGCAAAATCCTAAGGAAAAATCAAAGTAGAAGACTTCAATTCAAGATTCTTTCAATCTTTTTCAAGATTCTTCTTCAAGGTAAGTCGTTCTCCAAGAATTTCATTCTTTCCAACTCAATTTTCTTCATACAATTATGAATCATTAATGAGAATCCTAATTTTTGACCATAGAGTTTCAAGAAACTAATTCAAGAAATCTCAAAAAAGATTTTCTTAATTTTTCTCCTTCAAGCTAGGGTTTCAAGGCTTCTAATCAAGTTCTTCTTCAAGACTATTCAAGATACTTCACGAACCTTGTTCTTCCAGGTATGTAAGGCTATCATAGTGTTGGACTAGTTCGTCCTCACGCCCTATATCTACTTTCAAATCAGTAAAAGAGTAATCTAGGATTCTACCCCTAGATTTGAGTATTCTTAAGATGAATTGATTTTGAGTTCTTGATTCTTTTTGAAATTATATTCCTAATTATTGAATTGCTATATGTTATACATTGAGATTCTTGAGTTGATTCGTTCATGTCTATATTTCAACATGAACCCTATGAATTGAGTATTCTTGAGATGAGTAGTATCCTTGAGTTATGAGTACTGAGTTTCCATAATACTATTAAGATTCTTGATTTGATTCATTCATGTCCATAATTCTGCATGAACCCTATGAATTGAGTTATAAATTTTGAGAAGCTTTTTCAAGCCAATACTTGAGTAGTCTTAAATTGAGTTTTTGATAAAGTAAAGATGAGTTTTGAGGAAAAGAAAGTTTCTAAAACATGATTAGTAAGAAAATCTAGTATGCCATCAATGTATAAGCAGTATGGTATCAAGTTATACCATCAGTGTTTATGCAGTATGACTCTCGAGTCATCAATGATCATATTATAGTATGATTTTGATATATTTTTTGAGAAAAGAGTTTTCAAGTATGAGTTGAGTAAGAGTACAAGGGGACTATGTATTCTAGAGGCATCAATTTTTTCTTTGATAAAAGAGAAACTGATATTTTAAATGAGTTATGAGTTCAAAAGATATTTCAAGAGCAGTTACCTCTTTTAAGAGGGTAGTTTAAGAAATTGTCTCAAACCAGAAGAAGAGTTATGTTTTAAAACATATGAGCATGAGTATATATATTATTGGGAGTAGTATTGAGCATCGATATGTAGATGAGTTTAGATAACTCAAAATTCTCATAAATAGTGTCTGCCAACATGGGTAAATGGTCATACTTTTTAGATGATTCCTTATTGCTTTTTAAGTATAGCTTAGTGGATCCACTTAGTTGAGGATGTCCTATACTCTAGCAAGGTATAGGACAGTTCTGGAAGCGTGGGCGAGACGTTGTATCATCACGTTGCTCATAGTGATGGTTGTAGTTAGAGAATCTCCCAAATAATAGTAATGAGTTTATTAATGTATTTTCATACACAATTGAGTTATTATCTACTATTTTAAAAACTTCATGTATATAGCATATTTTATTGTTGCTTTCATTTTGAGTTGAGTATCTTGAGTTTGAGTTGAGTATCCTGAGTTGAGTTGAGTATCTTTGAGTTGAGTACCCTTGAGTTGAGTATCTTTGAGTTGAGTTTCCTTGAGTTTGAGTTGAATATTCCTTGAGTTGAGTTGAGTATTCCTGAGTCAAGTTGAGTATTCTTTAGTCATATTGAGTTGAGACGAGGTAAGTATGTCTTCCCTTTTATTAGATCGAGCTTATACTTATGTTGCAGAGTTCCCCTTACATGCTCGTACATTTCATGTACTGACGCCATTTGTCTTGCATCGTTTCATGATGTAGATACATGTATTAAGGATCATCAACATGTATTTTGTTGAGGTCATATGATATTCCAGTCAGCTTTGGTGAGCCTTCTTATATTCTGGAGGACTTCACCTTTTACCTTACAGTTAGTAGTTTTGAGATGTCGTGGGTGTTGTCCCGATATCCTTCTGTAATAGTAGAGGCTTCATAGATAGACAGAGTTGAAGATTTTTTTGTATTTACTGGCTTTGAGTTGTTTTACAAATTCTGAGTTAGCTATTGTGTATTGTTCAAACTTTTTTTTAAGTTGAGTATTTGAGTTTAATGAAATTTAATTCAGTTTTAAGCTTTTGTATGCTTGAGTTAGTCTTCCGCTTGTAGTCAGCTAGGATGATGGTTCTCTTGGGGAAGAACATTGATTCTCGAGTGCCGGCCACATCCAAGGTGTAGACTCGAATAGTAACAGTAGCTTAGTTGCATTATCCCCCATTAAGCTAGAAAACACCTTAATAAACTTCCTTTCAACAGCTAGTGGCTCAGTAAGTTCAGTATTACACTCAGTATACAAAAAAGTAATAGCATTATGGCTGGATCTAATTATACATTGTGCATGGAAGTATCTGGTATTAGAATCACCACCCTCTATCCAAGTTGATCTAGATTTCTATCTAAGCACCTGTCCTCAATAGAGCTCTATTTCTCCACCTCAAGTATTAGCTCCTTCTCCTGCTCAATCAACATGTTATCTAGTACTTTCCCTTCTATATTTCCTTGGATAAATTCCAGTTTCTATAGCTAGATTCAACCTTTATTTATAAGAAGCCATCTAATTATTTACCTTGTGCATCATGCTCTTTAATGTTTTATATACTCTCTACAAAGGCAACTCCATGTGAACACTTGTCAGGCCTGGCTTATGATTTGATGAAATTAAAGATGTTCCATAACATTCATATAAAGTCTAAATGACATAGGATGCAAATTTAGTTGAGTATAACATCTAATTAGAATAGGTGAGTGGTTTGAAACTGCGAGATTCAGAAAGTCAGCCTCTACATGTACAAACTATTGTATCCAGTTGTAGTTCTCAAGTGTCCAATCTATCTTGCTATAAACTCTATTCCCAATCTGTTGGTTGTTGCACTATGTATAATGTCAGTTAGTACTTCTTAAGGAGGATAATTGCATGGTATCTAACAAGTCCTTGAACTCCTTCATCTCAACAATTGTGACCATTAAACCCATTCTATATCCTGCACCTAGGACAATATTAAAGTCCCCACTCAACAATCAAGGATAGTTATGTTGTAAGTCAATCTTAGTCAATACATCCCACAACTTGTCCTTGTGTTGAGTGTCATTCATAGAATAAATTATAGTGAGATGACATTTACTAATTCATGTATCGCATTTACTATCAAAGAAGGAATTGATGAAGAAGATGAAGTTTTGGATTACAGAATTACTTTGATTTGTGATTTCGTTGTTTTAGGAAAATTTGTTAAAGTTGATATGCAAGGATCCTGTAAATCATTTTGAGTTGGTTAATTTGTCATCAAGTAATCCTTTAATTAAGGAAATAAGTTACACCCCCTTTTAATTTAAATTAATAACCCGGGTATCTTGGCTTTTAAAACTGTTGGATACATGTATCTCAGAATTTTTGACCAAAATAAGTCATTATTTAAATCAATTCTCCAAAATAGTATGTTTTTTGATGTTTTTACAAAACTAGTATAAACGTACTTGACAGTAACGTATTAGGTATTATTTTATTAAAAAAATTAAATGACAAAAGGACAAACATTTGACGGAGTAAACAAACTGAAAATGTTACTGACAGTAACGTTTTAACGTTAAAACGTTACTGTCCGTAACGTTTTAAGCTTAAAAAGTAACTTATCCCCAAACTAAAACAAACGATGTCGTTCGCATCACCATGTTATGCGTTTCAAAACCCTTATGCAGCCTCCCCATTAGATTCATTGACGTTCCCAACCCTTGCTGCTTTGTGCCTAATCCGCCGCCGTCGGTGTTGTCGGAAAAATGAGATTCATGACAACTTTACTATCATAAATCTTTCAAAAAGTATAGAACATAGTTTTTTTTATGCTTGAGGTATGTTTTCTCTTTACATAGTAGAAGAAATGCTTGGATATCATCTTAATATTTTCATAATTTAGCCGACATACAGTTCATAATTCTGTCCATCTAGATTTGATTAGGTGAAATCTATCATTATTTTCCTTTGTAAATGTCTCATCTTTATCGTTAAAAGGATGAGGTATGTCTATTTTTTTTTATGTATCTCACATATATTATCATCGTTAACTCAGTAATTTCAAAATTTCTTGCCACTGTCAGCTGCTCTAATTTATATGGAAAAAAGTATCAATCTTACTTCTAAAATATTTGATATGAGGCAATTTTACAAGAGAGACCCTTCTATTTTTTTTTTGTAGCTAATGAGTAATTCAGCTTAGAAGTCTAAATTGTAAGACTTGCATTGTTGCACTATTAAGCTAAGTGTTTCATTAGCTCTATTAGTAAGACTTGACTTCCTTTTTGTAATGTGAACAATACAGAACTGTATTTGCTCTCAGGTGACTAGATTGGGTGTAGTAATTTGTAACCACTGCATCAATATGATGTATGTAACCATTGCAGCGAGGTAGTCACCCTTGGCGGCGATTGACCAGAATACCAACGACCCCAACATCACTCAGATCCAGCTCACTGGTGACTCGAAAGTTCTCAGTAAGCAATTTAATCTTTTAATCTTATATCAGTACACTTCAAAATTAAAGAGGATGACCTTAAAACTTCTAAATGTGATTTTGTTAACTTTACCTCACTTTTGAAGTGTGCTGCCAAGAAAAAATTACATAATAATTCGGGCTAACATTTAAGTTTACTTTCATATGTATTCCATAGCTATTTTTTATGGCTAATAATAGTGAATACAAGTTGGATCCCGGTCCATTGGAATCGAATGTATTAACGGGACAACTTACTCATAGATCACAAGATATATGGGAAGGAAATGTTAATATGATTCTTAATACGAGGAGAGAAGATGGAAATTTTTGGAAGCTCATAGAGAAATATCCTACCCATCCACGAGTTCTTGAAGTAATTAGATTATATGGATTATATGGTGTTTACAAATCTAATCGGCCTGCTATTGATCGTAGTTTGATCACTGCACTAGTTGAGCGGTGGCATCCCGAAACTCATACTCTTCACTTTAAAATAGGTGAAGCAACAATTACCTTGCAGGATGTAGAGGTGTTGTATGGATTACTTGTGAATGGTGATCCAGTACTTGGTAATGAAATGATAAGGACCATAGGGGATTTGGCAAAACATTTGTCAAAGATTATTAGGTTTTGTTCCATCTCGTGAAGACTTCAAAACAAATTCCATCAAGATCGCTGCATTTAATGCACACATGTTAAGCCAACCACAGTTGCCGAACATGGCAACACAAGATATGGTCAATCAGAAGGCAAGATGTTACATGTTCTGGATGATTGCAGGTACGATGATGGCGGATACATCTGGTGGTTATTTGAAGCTTATGTACTTGCCTATGCTTGAGGACATCGATAAAATTGGGTTTATAGTTGGGGGAGTGCGACCTTGGCATACTATATCATTTTCTTTGTAAAGCCTCACAGAGTACCCAAAATGAGATAGCCGGATTTTTTCCACTACTTCAGGTATACCTAACAATTGTACAAATAATTTATTTATATTTCTTATAGTTACTAGTTTTGGACATATGTGTCTCATATCATATTTTCTCTCCCCATATATAGTCTTCCTTTAATTTGTCTCCGTAGTGTTATTGGAGGATGAAAATTTTAAGAGATGTAATCCTAAAACTCTTTCTCCTAGATTTGGGCGTAGGAGAGAGTCATTGTCCTCAGTCCTCAAATAGCAGCCTAGAGAGATGCGAGAACTATTTCTCCTGTTGATTTGCCTAGGGGTCCACATGCTACTAGATAGTTTGCGCATCTTAGTTGGACGAACACTACCAAGCATGTGTTGAAAGTTTATAGGGATGCACTTGACTCTATGATAGAAGATCAGGTACAATGTAATTTTTACTTATTTATAAAGATTGTAAATGTAAAGACTCACTTTGCTCTTTTCCTTTTTCATGTAGTTTATTTGGGAACCGTATTCCGATGACTTAATTAAGAGTCTTCCTCTCTATTGTCACGCTGGACGAAACATATGGCGAGTTAGAGTTCTAATCTTTTGTTGGGATGTGGTCGAGGTTCATTTTCCTGATCGTGTTATGAGGCAATTTGGACTACAACAAGCTATACCAACTCCGTTTCCATTTGATTCCAACCACTTTCGTCATGATCGTCGGGGAAGACCAAATGCAAATTGGGAGTTGGAACATGCACAGTGGTTATCATTTTGGAACCAACGCCTCCAATATAGTTGTGATGCATCGGTTAATAATGAATCACTTCGCTATGATGATCCATATCTTATTTGGTGCAGGCGCATTACTTGTCTTGTTATTGGTAATCCTAATTCACGTCCTCAAAATCAACAAGGTTATGTGCCTAATTCGACGGCATATGAAACTATGGTATGTGCCACCTCATTAGCTTAAATTTCTAAATTTGTCTTTATTGATTTTAGTGTGTCATTTATTTTGTTTAGTGTTGTTGCTGCTAAGTTTTTCATTGTTCTTTGTTCACTGCTAAGTGTTGAGAAAAATGCTAAGGTAATATATATAGGAAAATTAAAAGAGTGAGAGTAGTGAAGTGGGGCTATTGATGAGGTGATGTAGATGTTGTTTTCTTTTTTATGAATGATTGGAATCTGCCAGTTGCACAAGAAAAGCTACACATTAATGGCCACCCGCAAGAATGGTGGTAGAGTAGTAAGTACTTTTATTAAGTAGCACATTACTAGATCTCTTTTGCAGATTTCAATTGGTAGTGAATTTATTGCTCAAGTGACAATCCAATTTAAATCATCAGATTAATGGAGTAGCTTTTAGTGTTAGGAAAAATAAATCTTTACCATTTTGAACAAAAGTGGTTCACGGATACATACAGAAATACAAATCTTCACTTTTTCATCTTTTACATTAAATAACTTTCACTTTAATTTATTTAGGTGCGCCATATTCATTCGATGGTTGATGAAGCTAAAATACTTGGTGATAATCCATCATATGAGGCCTTATACATGTTTAGAAAAATGGTGCAAGATCAAAGTTTTGATTGTTTGAAATATGTTCATGAGGCTGACATGGTTCATGTGTCAGCCGATTATAGAAGGGATGTGGTACAATCTGTCCAGTTACACCCCCCAGTTCGTAGGCGAGGAAAAGGTGGTGTTGCTGGTAGAAGAGAACGTGTTGTTGAAAGAGGACAAACACATGTTGAAATGGATCAGGCCACACAAAATGCCCAAGCAGCCTCAGAAGATGATCAAGCACATCCAATTATAATATTGGTTCCATTTCAAGAGGTTGCACTCATGAATTCACTCAGGCATCAAATATGACATATCAACCGTCACAAACAGATATCATGCCATACATGACGCCACAAACTCTACAAACATCAAGTCATCTAAGTCTCTCATCACTTGATAATTATCAACCTCAATATTTGAGAATGTCCCAAACTTTACCTCATCGTCTATGCCATTGAACATTGAGACCCCTGATGCCACTAATAATTTCGAGGACCCGAATCATCATGTGGACGATAATGATCCAAATGAAGGCGGTGATGCAACTATTGAAGATAGTGAACCATCAAGGATGGAGAAGCGTAAAATTAAACTTAAGCCTTGTGGGATTGATATTTTAACATCTTACATTTTTTATTTGGTTTTACTCTCTTTTTGAATAATAGAACATTTATATTTTCTTTACAGGCGGTCACTATGCTATCCAACATGTCAAAAAAAAAGAAGAGCAAAGAATAAGTAATGAAAATTTTTGGTGCTGCTGAAAATTGCAACCAGTACTGCTGAAAATTTGATGCTGCTGATAATTGCAGCCAGTAATGCTGAAAATTTGGTGCTGCTGCTGAAAATTTTTGGTGCTGTTGAAATTTTTTGCTGCTACTAAAAATTAGTATTTTAGTGATAGTAACTTAACATAATAATCACTGCACTTTTTGGTCTGGGTATTTATTTTCACTTTGTGAATAGATTACTTTAATTTCAAAAGTATGAAGGCTTCAGAATGGTGACAGTAACTTAACATTATAATCACTGCACTTTTTGATCTGGGTATTTATTTTCAGTTTGTGAATAGATTACATTAATTTCAAAAGTATAAAGGCTTTAGAATGGTGATGTAAGTTTACATTGCCTATTTTAAAAGGTGTTGCCAGAAGGTGTTGCCATTTTAAAAGGTATAAGTTTAAAAGGCTTCAGAACTATGAACTTAGTCATGAAAATACAAATTGAAATGAAGCAAAATACATAATTAGAGTTGTTTGTAAGTTAAAAAAAAATACATAATTAGAGATGTTTGAAAGTAAGAAATACATAATTAGACTACCCACTTAAGTTTGATTTCGAGTTGGACATCGACGCCTGTCATGCCCGGTCTGGCTACACAATCCACAAGCCCGCCCATATGTTGCAGGATCACGATTCATCTCATTTGGAATTCTAGTGGTCCTTGATCGATTAGGACGCCGATATAATTCATTACTTCTCATTATAAAACTTGGCGATGGCCAATATGCCTCGTGTCCAATCGGTGAGAATGACTCAGAATATGTTGCAACATAATTATCTGTTGTGAAATGTTCGCTGACAAAATTTATAGCTAGCGCTCCCATTCTTTCAGTAGCCTTCATGACATGTGAACACGGGAAGTCCAAATTAGCCTATTTTTCACAATCATATTTTTTTTCACTTAGTGAAACACAGTGAGGATTACCACCAGTACCATCAATCTATATAGATCTAACCTCATATACCCTTGTGGATATATTTCAATCATAAGCAAAGTGTCTTTTTGAACTTTCATAGTTCTTTTCCCACTTCATTTTGAAACTGCTTGTCCACAATTCATTTTGCTCAACAAGTTGGTGAGTTGTTTGGCATCTACGAGTATATCGTTCAACGGTTTGCTCCAATGAAAGTTTAACCATGGTAGTGACAGACAAGCTTCGAGCTTTCTTTAGAAGTCCGTTGAAAGACTCTGAAAGATTTGTTGTCAATACTCCCCATCTTTTTCCATCATCATGGCTAACAGTCCATTTGTTCAATGGAATTCGCATGAGGTATTCATATGCTTCTTTATTTTCTTCTTGAATTTCCCACATCAACGCTTCAAACTTTCTTTCTTGATGAGCAGTAGCAGCCCTTCACATCAGATTACTGAGGTCCCTGTTTGGAAATTGACATTGAAAGTTACTTTTAAGATGCCTTAAACAAAATCGATGAAAGGCACGAGGCTCCTGAAATTGCCACAATTCTAATAAACTAGTCAAGATTCCTTTTGCCCTATCAGAGATAATACATATGTCTTCTCTATCCTTTATCACATGTGTACTCAGTTTCCTAAAAAATCATTTCCATGCCACTTTCGACTCCTTGTCAACAATAGCAAATGCAAGAGAAAGAATGTTATCATTTCCGTCAACTCCAACAGCAATTAACAATTTTATCTCATATTTACCATACATATGAGTTCCATTTATTGAAATAACAGGACGACAAGTTTGGAATCCATCAATGCATGGCTTGAAAGCCCAAAATACAAACTTGAAAGTTTTTACCTCTGGCGAACTCATTGACTCTTCGTGTTTTCATTCCACAACTGTTCCAGGATTAAAGTATTGAAAAGCTGCAAAAAACTTAGGAAGCTCACTAAATGATTTCTGAAAATCACCATATACCAATGTAAATGACGCCCAAGCCACGCTTTTCTATATGTTACTTGATGACCAAATTTTTTATGAACCTTAGAAATGACATCCACTACCAACAATTTGGGATTTTTACGTATTTGATTTAAAAACAAAGATGCAATTAAATTGGTATCTAAGTTAGTGTGACCCGCTGTAAGCCCTTCAGTCTCACATCTATGATTATTAAAATATTTTCCTATCTGCCAAAGACTACCTCCAACCTTCCGACCTCGAAGAAACCATGGACAACCCAATGAATCAAAAAGCATGCATCTCATAGTCCATATGCTCTTAGTTGATATTACAACCTTGAATTCTTTATATTTGCGCAAACTCCAAATTGTCACAGCTCGTTTCAACTTAGCTTTGATGCTACAACACATATCTTTTTCTAAATCTTTTTTTTGCATCCTCGGACCAAACAGAACAACATTTCATTTCAGATTCACGAGTAGAGATAAAAATATCTTCCTCGTTCTCCAATGTTGTAAAGTAAGGTATATCATTATTTTGCATTTCAGATACATACATGTATCATAATGAAGCAAGAACAAACATACATCACACAATCATAGAATCACAATAATCACCTACCTCGAAACAAACTTGAAACCCTAAGAAACTTGATTTCTACCTTTTCGGATTCGTTCTGCTTGTTCTTGGTCTACAAACAATCAATATAATACGGGAATCAATTAACAATCACTAATTACCCAGATTACTAACAATTCTAACAACCCTAGATCATAACCATGATCCCACTACCCAAATTAGGGCTTTTCCCACCATAATTCTCAAATCAAAACCCTCCCCCATCGATATTTACCCATTAGTTTACGTTCTACGGATTGAAAAATGGATTCAGGGAGTTAAAACCTTACCTTTAGCCTTAAAGATGGTAGAAAACTGTCAAGAATAGCTTGGGGTTCGTCTCCTTACTCTCAAAGTCAAAAAGTGTAGAATAAAGACGTTTTGGGGTTTATTTCTGACTTAGGTCGCGTTGGGCCCGCCACAACGGTCCCCACCCCGCTACAGCGGCCCTGCCCTGGCGACAGAAATCACCGCCAGAGCGGTTTGTACGAAACAGTGAGCTATTTTAATAGTTCCAATACCCCCATTTCACAATACGCCTTCAACCAAAGATACTCAGAAACTACCCATTCACGCTAAGATCAATTTCGAGAGTTCTACTCACCCGAATTCATTTTCGTAAAGTCGTACGGATTCCTTAACTCCTTATCTATCTACTTATGTGATCAAATTCATAATTAGATCACCCAATTGATACCAAATTTCCCTAGACTTTAATGACTCTGATTTCATCCAAATCTGGACTAGGTTGGGAAAATTACAAGTTACTATGAAAAAGTTTTCCGACCTAAATTTTTTCCCCATTGGCTTTTCTATAACGACGAAACCCGGTCATTACAATAGATACCAATTTACCCATCACTCATCCCCGAGTGAAAAACTTAGGAAAAATAAGCTAAGGAAGGAATGAAGTAGTACCTTAATCGACGAACAATTGGGGATACTTGTCTCGCATGTCCCTCTCGGTTTCCCAAGTAGCTTTCTCAACTGGACGATGCTTCCATTGAACTTTCACGGACTTAATCTCCTTGGTTCTCATCTTACGCACTTCACGATCAAGAATTGCAATTGGTTCCTCCCCATATTGTAAGTCCTTGTCTAACAGAATTGAGTCCCACTTGATGATGTAATCTCTGTCACCATGGTATCTCTTCAACATTGACACATGAAATACTGGGTGAACTCCCAATAGGTTAGGAGGTAAAGCCAATCTATAGGCCATGGGCTCTACACATTCAAGAACCTCAAAAGGACCAATGTAACGAGGACTAAGCTTGCCCTTATTGCCAAATCTCATCACTCCTTTCATGGGTGATACCTTAAGAAGAACATTCTCACCAGTCTGAAAAGCCATATCTCTTACCTTATGGTCCGCATACTTTTTTCTGTTTACTCTGGGCGCTAGAAGCTTAGCTTGAATACTCTTCACCTTATCTTGAG
Organism: Solanum tuberosum; assembly: GCF_000226075.1. Lineage (NCBI taxonomy): Eukaryota > Viridiplantae > Streptophyta > Magnoliopsida > Solanales > Solanaceae > Solanum > Solanum tuberosum. The sequence goes on along the minus strand of NW_006238961.1, from coordinate 712,109 downwards.
CATCCTTCACTAAATTAAC
>NW_006238961.1:710181-711995 GCF_000226075.1 Solanum tuberosum | reverse complement strand
ATCCCCTCCCATAGAGTGCCTCGAATGGTGCCATATCAATGTTGGAGTGATAACTATTATTATAAGAGAATTCACATAAAGGTAAAAACTTATCCCAATGCCCTCCAAATTCAATCACACATGCCCTCAACATGTCTTCTAACACTTGAATAATGCTCTCTGACTGCCCCTCCATTTGTGGATGGAAGGTTGTACTAAAAGTGAGTTGTGTGCCCAATTCATCATGTAATTTCCTCCAAAACTTGGATGTAAATTGGGTACCACGGTCTGAGATGATAGAAAGGGGAACCCACACAACATCATTATCTATTTCACATAAATATTAGCCAATTGTTCAATATTATAATCTATTCTTACCGGAATAAAATGGGCTGACTTAGTCAATCTATCAACCACTACCTAAATAGAATCAAACTTCCCCAAAGTCTTGGGAAGACCAACCACAAAATCCATGGCCATCCTTTCCCACTTCCATTCTGGAATTGGCATTTTTTGAATCAAACATGTAGGCCTTTGATGTTCATACTTCACTTGTTGGCAATTTTGACACTTAGCCACAAACTCCGCTATATCCTTTTAAATCCCCGGCCACCAATAAATTCGCTTCAAATCTCGGTACATCTTAGTCATACCCGGATGAATTGAATATAGCGAACCATGGGATTCTATCAATAATTTCTGAATCAAGTCATCAACTCGAGGAACACAAATCCTTCCTTTAAAACAGAGCACACCTTCCGCATCAAGAGTGGTCTCTTGTGCCTTACCAATCACAGTCTTCTTCTTAAGTTCATTCAAATTTTCATCCTCAAATTGTTTGGCCTTGATCTCTTCAATGAATGTGGCCCTCACTTCAATGCTAGCTAACACCCCACCTCTTTCTGAGATGCCCAACTGCATGAACTTAGACTCCAAGGTCAGAATTTCCTTAGCCAAAGGTTGTTTGGTCACACTCAAGCAAGCTAGACTACCCATACTCACCGCTTTTCAACTCAAAGCAACTGCCACTACATTAGCCTTGCCCGGATGGTATTGAATGGTGACATTATAATCTTTAAGTAACTCCATCCATCTTTGTTGTCTCAAATTCAGATCATTTTGAGTGAACACATGCTGCAAACTATGATGATGAGTAAACACATTACACTTAACCCCATAGAGATAATGTTGCCAGATCTTAAAAGCGAACACTACTGCTGTCAACTACAAATTATGTGTTGGGTAATTCCTCTCATGCACCTTCAATTGACGCGACGCATAAGCTATAACATTCTTATCCTGCATCAACACAGCACCCAAACCAGAATGTGAAGCATCACAATAAACAATAAAATCTTTACCTTCCACTGGTAATACTAGAATAGGTGCGGTGGTCAAAAGAGTCTTAAGCTTTTGAAATCTCTCCTCACATTTTCCAGTCCATTCAAATGGTATCTCCTTTTTGGTCAAATTTGTCAAGAGAGTGGCAATAGAAGCAAAATTCTTCACAAATAGACGATAATAACTATCAAGCCCAACAAAACTCCTAACTTTCGTCACAGAGCTTGGTCGAACCCAATTCTTAACCGCTTCAATCTTTTGGGGATCTACCATTACCCCTTACTTTGAAACTACATGTCCAAAAATGCGACAGAAGTTAATCAAAATTCACATTTAGATAATTTTGCATACAACTTTTGTTTCCCAAGAACACCCAGAACACTACGAATATGGTCGGCATGCTCTTCCTCACTTTTTAAATAGACCAATATATCATCAATAAAGACTATAACAAACGAATCTAGAAATGGTTTGAACACACCATTCATCAAACT
>NW_006238961.1:706976-710044 GCF_000226075.1 Solanum tuberosum | reverse complement strand
AGGCCTAATTTTTAATTGATGGTAACCAGACCTTAGATCAATTTTAGAGAAGATTGATGCACCTTGCAATTGGTCAAAAAGATCATCTATTCGAGGCAAATGATACTTGTTACGAATAGTGACCCTATTCAATTGCTGGTAATCTATACACATTCTCATACTACCATCTTTTTTCTTAACAAACAAAATTGGAGCACCCCATGGAGAACACTAGGACGAATAAATCCCTTATCAAGAAGCTCTTGGATTTGAGCCTTAAACTCTCATTAATTCTGCTGGAGCCATGCGATATGTAGGGATAGAAATGGGATGGGTACCAGGTTCTAAATCAATGCAGAAATCTATATCCCTATCCGGAGGTATACCAGACAAATCATTAGGAAACAATTCTCTAAATTCCGACAACACATGAATAGACTCAATAGATGGAGACTCAACTTCAATATCCCGAATATGAGCCAAATAAGTCAAACAACCTTGTTCTACCAGTTTACTAGCCCGAATAGAGGATATGATCTTAGCTTTCTTAGGCTTGTACACCCCTTCCCACTCTAACTTCTCCCTTCCCGAAATTTCTAGAGTTACAGACTTAGTATTACAATTAAGCACAACATAATAGGGGGACAACCAAGTCATGCCTAAGATTACAACACAATCAGTCATATTCAAAATCACCAAATCAACCCAAGTCTGAAAACCCATAAACAAAATAGGACAAACACGATAGACATGGGTGACTATGATAGACTCTCCAACTGGGGTAGAAACATGGATGGGGGCATCAAGTATATCACAAATCATATCAAACTCTAATTTAAATCGCACGGATACATAAGAATAAGTAGAACCCGAATCAAACAACACATTAGCAATCTGGTCACAGACAAGAATAGTACTTGTGATCACTGTGTCAAACGCCTCTGCCTCATTCTTGCTCGGAAAGGCATAACACCGAGCCCTATCATCTTGACGAGCTACTTCCCTGCCTGGTTGCATGTTACCCCTGCATGCGTTACCATTTCCTCTACCTCTACGGCCTCACTGATTACCTCTTCACCCATCTTATGGACGCCCTCGACCATTACTACCATTTCCCGCGGGTACCACTGGTCTAGATGGTTGTTGTGTGGAATCCAACACTCGCGAGTGGGGACAATCTCTCCTCATATGCCCAGGTTCACCACAGTTGTAACATGTACGATCAAAAGATGGTCTGCTTCCCGCCGAAGGTGCGACTCCCTAGCTATCCTGAATAAAATTATGAGGTGGAGTTCCCGAGTAATTACCTGTAGAGGCGGGCATAGCTGACTGAATTGGCTTGGTTACAAGTGTTGACCTTCCGGACTCCCTGGAGTAAGAACCTTGAAAGTTACCCAAGTTCTTGGCCCTTTTAGCCAATGCCTTAGCCTGACCGTCTCGCCTCGCCCCCTCCACTTTCTTAACAAAGTCAGTTACCATATTAAAGTTCCTCCCTGCAGAGGTCATATGAACAGCTAATACCTGCAACTCAGAGTTTATCCCCCTAATAAATAAACGGATCCTCTCCTCCTTAATAGTCACCAATTGAGTATCATATCTAGACAAAGCACGGAACTTGGCCTCATAAGCAGCCACAGACATACCACCTTGCTCCAAAGCCATAAACTCATCCTTCTTGCGATCTCTCAAAGTCCTAGGCACATATTTCTCTAAAAATAGAGCATGAAATTGGGTCCAAGAGAGTGGGGGTAAGGTTGAAGATCTGCATTCCACATAAGCTCTCCACCACTGCTTAGCCTCACCTTGAAGTTGAAAAGTCACGAAATCAACCCCATGCTGATGGACAATTCCCAACTTATGAAGCCTTTCATAACAGTCTAAGATAAACTCATAAGCATCCTCACTCTCAAAACCAAGAAATACATGAGGCTTTAGCTTCAAAAACTTAGTCAACATTTCATGCTCATTAACAGTTATTACAGAACCCAACAAAGGACGGAAGAAATCATCATTACCTCCAGTCCCAACCACCTTGGGCGCAGTGCTAGCAACAGGGGGATTAGTAGGAGCTTGAGTTGCTTGAACAGAGGGAAGAACTCCAGAACCAACCAACCCTTTCAAGAATGACATAATCTGCTGAGCTAACACTGGGTCCAAAGGAGGAATACTTGTAGTCTCTCAGCCTGCACCTCTTTCTCTTGCCCAACATTCTCCTCATCCTCAACCTCTACGTTCTCCTCTATCTCATCATGATGCGCAGGAGGGGCCTCATTTATGGGAGCATCTCCAACCGGTGCTCCATCCCTAGTAGGTGCCACTCTTCCTCGGCCTCTACCCCTATCTCTTCCTCTACCCCTGCCTCGACCGCGACCTCTCGCTACAGATTCCTCAGCTGGAGCATTGACGGGAGCTACGGGCCTGACGCTGTTGAATCTAGTATTAACCATCTGCGGACAAAAGAGTGAAAGAGGTTAGATACCAATTTGAATTGCTAGATACCAATTGGAATCAAGTTATAGCAAGAAAGGAGACAAGAGAAGACAGAGAGATTTCCTAAAGTCATATAACCTCTCGAAGAAAAGTACAGACATCTCCATACCGTTTCGTAAGACTCTACTAGACTCGTCTTGGTACATCGAGATCAACGAACGTAGGCTCTGATACCAACTTTATCACGGCCCAGACCGTCGTGATTGGCACCCACACTAACCCTCCGGTGTGAGAAACACTACTACAGCCCAAACCAAGCAACTAAACAAAAAACTAAAGCATTTAAGTTACAGATGCAAGTTAAATAGCTAAAGACTGAAGTTCCCATAAACTTCCAAAAGATCTAAAAACTAAACAATGCGGAAAATATACCTAGAACCTGAAAGTCAATGTACCAAAACATCTAAAGTTCAACAAGTCTAAACAAGAAAGGGTACAACCCCAACTAATGAACTAATCAACTAACTAGAAAAGTGTAGGTCTAAAATGGTGGACATAGACGAAAATAGAACTCATGGCAGCCCAAAAAAATTGGCTCACCCTTGAATTCGAACGAAGATCACTGATCTTCTAAGCGAGGTCTGTCAATAGCCGCCTGA
>NW_006238961.1:698897-706838 GCF_000226075.1 Solanum tuberosum | reverse complement strand
TCAATACAACAATATAATCATATGCATATATCGAACATATACAATATCATCATCATTTATGAACAACGTACAATTTCACAATTCTTAATTATCATAGTTATGTTAAGTCATTGGTCCTCTCATGGAACCCAAACAGGAACCCAAACACAAATTGTTAGCATACCGGAACGTGGTACCCGATCCAATGATTATGCCGGAACGTGGCAACCGATCCAAGTTAGTGTCGGAACGCAACACCCGATCCATTCAACAAGCCACAATCACAATCACAAAGTGCATTCTCATATTCATACAATCAAGTCATGATACATGACATTCATCATTCATATATCCTCATTTACAATTAATGTGATCAATAATGCAACATTCGCATACATACATGTATCATAATGAAGCAAGAACAAACATACATCACACAATCATAGAATCACAACATCACCTACCTTGAAACAAGCTTGAAACCCTAAGAAACTTGATTCTTCCCTTTCCGGATTCGTTTCGCTTGTTCTTGGTCTACAAACAATCAATATAATAGGGGAATCAATAAACAATCACTAATTACCCAAATTACTAACAATTCTAACAACCCTAGATCATAACCATGATCCTACTACCCATATTAGGTCTTTTCCCACCATAATTCTCAGATCAAAACCCTCCCCCATCGATATTTACCCATTAGATTATGTTCTTCAGATAAAAGAATGGATTTGGGGAGTTAAAACCTTACCTTTAGCCTTAAAGATGGTGAAAAATTGTCAAGAATCGCCTGGGGTTCGTCTCCTTACTCTCAAAGTCGAAAAGTGCAGAATAAATACGTTTTGGGGTTTATTTCTGACTTAAGTTGCGTCGGGCCCGCCACAGCGGTCCCCACCCCGCTACAGCGGCCCCGCCCATTTCATAACACGCCTTCAACCAATAACACTCAGAAACTACCCGTTCACGCTAAGATCAATTTTGGGAGTTCTACTCACTCGAATTCAATTCCGTAAAGTCGTATGGATTCCTTAACGCCTTATGTATCTACTCATGTGATCAAATTTATAATTTGATCATTCAATTGTTGCCATATTTTCCTAGAGTTTAATGACTTCGATTTCGTCCAAATCTGGACTAGGTTGGAAAATTCCATGTTACTACGAAAAAGTTTTTCCGACCCAAAATATTTCCCCGTTGGCTTTTCTATAACGACGGAACCCGATCGTTACAATTTAAAAAAAAAAAACAAAATTCTAAAATCATTTGTAGAGTTTAAAAAAAATATTCCAAAAAAATGAAAATCAGTCCCAAAATTTCATTAATTTTCTTTGATTTTCATGTTTTTGTAGTTGTTTTTGACATTAGATCTTTGTTGTGTTTTTTGAGTCTATGTTCAAAATCTCAAATGATTTGAAGTTGTGGAGAAAATTCTACCATTAAAGAATTTTGAAGTTTTGAAACTTTGAAGAAATTTCAAATGAGTCTTATTGAGTTAGGTTGAATTCGAGCTCAAAAGATATTGAATTTTGGTATCTAGCTTGGAGAGAAACCACTCTTGAAATTTGAGATGATTTCGTGAAGAATTGAAGAAGTTTGAAATTTGGGAATTGTTAATGTTCTTTATGTGTTCTTAAAGAAGAAAAAGAAGAAGCAAAAAGAGTATATTTGATTCAAAAACTCCAATTGAAAAGTATTAAAAGTTGTTTGGAATGAAAAAATGGTTTTGCAAAATCGGAGTTAAAAAAAATGGCATGGATGAACATTTTCTTTAATAGCAATGACAAAAATGAGTCAAACTTTTAAAGAATGACATAAATAAGTCTTAAATTTCATGACATATTTGAATCTTTTCCCTTTATTATAATGCTAATCGGATGTTGCAGTATTTTAAGGGATGCTACAATGAGATGTCTATACACAATTTGCTGGCAGAGAACAACTATTGATTTCGTATAAAACACTCGCACCAAGTGTTCTTTTTTGTTTCCACCATCAATTTGTTCTACACGTCAAGTTATCATATGTAGTAATATTTATCTTATTAAATTTATTTGTAATTATCTCATAAATAATTTGAGCTGTAATATTTTTTTTATTCTATTCTAATTTTGACTACCTATATAATTATTCATATTATCGAAGATGATGGTCTATCATCTTGTATAATACGGTTTACTTTTGTCAAATATATATACTTTAATGTTGTTTCTTTTATGGAAACGCAAATCTTGCAAAGTGCGATTAGGCATTAATTAGGTTGCTGTACTTGTTCATTGCTAGAAAATGTCATAATGATTGTGCCCAAAAATAAAATACTACTAACATAATGGGTTTTAATCAGAAAGAGTCTAAATTATAAAGCTCAAAATTTTGTTATCTCAATTGACTAATCATTCATGTTTCATTATAGCATTAAAAATCAAATAGCCACTTTTAGTACAATAGACAATAATTAGGGTAAAGTAAATTTCTCAAACCGTCGATCAACTTACTGAAATTGTATAGCAAAATCATTTATCTAATTTTTATATTAATAAATTCTCCCTCTCTATAAAATTAACTCTAAGCGGAAAACATATTTTTCTTCTCTGCAAAATCATTTTTATGTTTCTATAAAAACATAAACATTATCTTTTGGACAAAAAAACTGAGAAATACTAATCAAGTATATAAGCTAATGATGTTCTATAATGAAGTAAATTTGCAAAATGAGAAAATTTGATTTTAGTAAAAATAATCAAAACTCTAATATTTATTTGTACAAGTGAAAATAAAAAGGAATAATAGCTATACAAATATATTTCGATGTAGATTATACAAAATAATTAATTTAATTAAGGACAAATTTTTAAAGATTGTATTTATTTAGATTTTAAATAATTTTACACTATAATTTATGTCATACTCCATCAATGCCAATCAAAACTTGTTTATATTTATATAGACAATAAATAATTCCCCTACTATTTATATTACTTCACCCTTATTCTAAAAATAGTTGTTTTTGTTTTAATTTACTTGTCCAATTTATGAAGTCAAAAAGAATTTTTAAATAATTTTTTACTTCTACTTTTGTATTAATAATGGCATAAAGTACCAGTAGTCAAATTTAAGGTTTCAAAACATTATTAATAATGTTAGTATAGAAAAATACACCTCTAATTAAAAATTTTAAGAGGTGTCATATCACGAATGGTCAAGTAATATAAATCGCATGAAATTAGAGAATGGAGAAAGACAAAAGTATATGTATGCATACATATACACACGCTTAATGCATATTATATTGAAATAACAGTCATAAAATATCATTCTACTTATAATGTTAGTGAACTTAAAGAAAAACTTATAAATACCTAGGCTGAAAAAAATTATAAATAATAAAAAGAGATATTACATTTATGCGATATAACAAGGGCAAAATGGACAATGCATAGGATAAAAGAGGGAGTTTGTCGTGTCGTAATTTTTCTATCTATAGAAAAATCACATTTTTTTGAAATATTCTAAGTATAAAACAATTTCGGAAATACTTAGAAAGAGTCGCCACTTAATTTTTTAAAGAAATTAAGAAAACTTATAATTTTCAAAATATTTAAACAGAAAAAATCATTTGAAAATACCAAAGAAGGTTCGGGGTTCAATTTACACTTCGAGAAGGGTTTAAGCATTCGAAGTGCCCGCTAACATGCGGTTGACCTGCGATTTGACTAAAATATATTTGACTATTTTTAGAAAAAATGTGATTTACAATAAGAATAATAATTTACAATATTTGGTTAACTTAAAAAAGTTAAATAAATGACACATTTTATTTATTTTTATTTTTAGAGAAAAGGGATCCAAAATGAAATATTTGACTTGAAATACAAGTGATTGGAATATTAATAAAACTAGATTAATTAGAATTTATTTAATTCATTTTTTGAAATAATAATTTAAACCAATTTAATAAATTAAAGCATGAATATCATTTTGAATTAATTGGCTAAACTTTTTGAGGAAATGACTAAGTAAGCATTATTATTTTTTAATTAATTATAAAGGTTTTGACTAACATTTTTAAAAGTTTATTTGAGAAAAGTACTTTAACTTAAAACAATTTTAAAAAAGTAAAATGTGATTAAATGAAAAACATTAAAGAACATCTCTTTTAAGTACAAAAGATTTAACTTAATTGAAGATATAAAATTTGATCCTTGATCACTAAAATAAATGAACACAAAACATGAAATGTATTAAAATTAAACCAACACAAATAAAATAACTCATCTTTTGGGGAATTTAATTAAGCTAATTAACAATTCTAAGTTAGAGTTAATGATAGAAAAAAACAAAACAATAAATAGAGACAATTAAATAATTTAAAGGTAAAGGAGAAATGAATTTGGGCCCCCTTTTTGGGCCAATTTTACTGAAAATTTTTGGGGTTAATCCTAAACCCGTTTTTTGTATACACAAGCTGTATATCAGTGTATACGACTTGTATATCAGCCCCGTTTCCTGCCTTCCAGACCTGTAACAGCTCCATTTTGACCTGTTTCAGCTTCCTTTATAATATATATTCTCTTCCCGAACCTCACTGGATTCCGATTGCAAGGTTGACTCGATAAGAAGGAGAATGCAAGAGCTAGGAGCCCATTAGACTCATGGAGAGTGTTCATGTAAAGAAATAAGAAGATGAGGATTAACAAATAATAAAAAATGGACGGGTGTTAAACACAAACGACCTTTGATAATGCAAGTTTAATATATGTAAAAGGTTAGTAGGCAAAACTAGAGAGAACAACTTTTGATCCTATGACAAATAATATAACTATAAATTTCAATCACATAACAAGGGTCAGAAATGAGTGAATAGAGGACATCAAATATTCTATCATCAACATCAAGCATTGCACCTTAAAGTTACAAATTTCCATCAGCAAGGAAAAGGACAAACAAAACTCATCAAAGGGAAAACAAGAGGAATCCTTCTCATTTTTTAATTGAAGGAGGGAAAGAGAAAAAGAAAAAAAAAAGCTTTTCTACAATTAAACAAGAGGGCAACTACGGAGTGATAAATACGGCACCACATTATACCGCAACTTCAAACATTTGAGTGAATTTCAACGAAAGACTCATCACGATTCCAAACTTCAAGAAACGAATAGTTATATTTATGCTAGGTGAGTTATATGAAAAAATAGCAAATTCTAATAAAGTATGACATGATTTTGAAAGACTACTCTATCTACATTCTCTTAAGCCAAAAGAGACAATGTGTGAATTATTCATTTTTGGCTCATAAAGGAACTACTGGAAACCATTCAATTATTTCACACAATAGGATAGAACTTTTTAACACAAAAATAAAGGATGAAATGAAACCGAACCTCAACTAAATTAAGACAAACTTTTTCTAGAAATTTAATCAAATCAGTGAACCACCTAGAACGACATCTAGTGGTGAAATCATATTAAGCTAAGTAACATGGAACATCAAACCAAGGCTCATGTAAAGTAAAACTTCAAAGGATTCCCAAGCATGAGGATTTGACCAGCAATATTCGGAAGTATTAAACGAAGAAAACGACATTTCTGATTAATCAATACCGATCAAAGCGAAACTCTTAATAGGACCAAGAGGCACGAAAGCAAAGAATTCTAATTCACATTTTTCTCAATTTAAGATTTAGAATGGCATTTAGCAGCTATCTCAACACATCATACTCATTTTTATTAATCCAGCGACACTCACGATAAACTAAAACAAGAATAAAAGAAAATCCTAAATATACTAAACTTAATGGTCAGTAAAGAAGGAGGCTACTAAACTACATTTACTCTATAGGATAAACAACGTATTACACTAAATAAATTTGAAAGAAATTCTACCTTTTTTGGAGCAGCGACCGGGATGGTGAGCTTTAGGAGGGCAACGATTCTTCCACCACAAAATTCAAATACGAACAGCAGATCAAGAAAATCTAAGCGGCGACCTTTTCCGAACTTAAAACCAAAGAACTAAATATAAAAGTTTTAAGTGTAAAATGACTATTGCCAAAGAAAATTCAAACTTCAAAGCCTCTTCCTATGCCCCCAAACAATGATCGAAAGAGATGAATATATAGATGAAAATTAAGGGGAAACGGGTATAATTTTGAATTTTGAAATTTGAATTTCTTTCCCTTTTTCGAGGCAATAGTGGAAGGGATGGAAAATTTCTGAAACGAGGGAAAAGGGGGATGGGACGACTGTTGTAGGGTCTGGGCGATTTCACGGATTTCTCGCCGGATTTCTGAGTTTGTCGCGTGAAGAAGATGATGTTAGGGCAGTGGGGTCGTTTGGTATTGTTACTGTTGTGAGAATTAGGGGGCTGGGTCTTTTGGAATTAAGAAATGGGTTGATGTATTGGATGAAGAATTGGGCTGCTGAAGGAAGGTATTGAATTGGAACTGGGCCGGCTGAAAAAGGCCCAAAACTTAAGTCTAAAAAGGATTTAAATTGGGTTAGATTTGCAATAGGAAAAATGGCTAAATGGGAATTAAGAAATTAGCCAAATTGATATTTAATTAGCAAATTCGGCTAAAACTTAAATAGGACGAATTAATATAATTAATTAATGAGCTCCTTAATTTTGACGAAATAAAATAATTAACTTAGTTATAAACTAACTAATTTAAATAACTCGAAATTATAACTATAATTTATACTAAACTAATTTAATAAAATACTTACTAAAAGTTTAAAATCTTTTTGAGATGATTTTCGAAATTTTCATAAAATACACTAATTATATACATAATTACGTAAAACATATATATTATTTAAAAAATTATAAAAAAGGACAAACTATCTAAAGTAACTTGCGAACTATATTATATATATATATATATATATTATATTTATTATTATTTTATTTTATTTTGAAATTTTGTAAAACTAATTATCTTAAAATCGTTTGAAAATTGAAAAAGCTCGATGATTAATTTATATATTGGAGGGCCAAAATTGGGTGTCAACAGAGTTTAATTATTGTTTAAATTGAGAGGGAATTTGTTTTTTAAAACAGTCAAGGGGTAAAAATGATTCCACCCTTAATTATTATGTATACATAATCGATCTAAGTATTGGAATTGTTCTAATTCAAGTACTTAACCATAATAAAGAGAAAAAATGGACAGAGTCGAAGACATACTTATGGTCCCTCCTCTTACAAAAAAAAACAAAAACATCATTTGAATTTAGTTCAATTTTAGGAAGTACATTAGTTTGAAATTAATTTAGATTATGATTAGTGGATTGATAAGATGATTTTGTAGACAAGGATTAATGACCAGCTTTCGTTCTTTTCATTCAGTGGATTTGGAAATATCATTAAACACTTCTATATCTTGTACTAAAAAAAATATAGCGGAATAGTCTAAAAGACTTATATTTCTCCCAAGTTATCACTTAAATGCAACAAACACTATTTAAAACTATTTTCTCATATGATCATGTAGGTAATACAATCGATTAGGCGATTACACATGAAGTGACACATAAGAAATTAAATGTTAGAGAATAAATCAAATCGAATAGGCTATTTTTGTAAATTCTGGAAAATTTGCAAGTCATGTTCTCCGTATTTGTCACAAATGAGCACCAAGTTCGTGCCAAATTATTGATTATTTTTTTTTCCATTTGACTTAAATTTTCAGTTACAAGTTATCACACAAATTCAACAAGAACTATTTATTATTCTTCAAGCTGCCTCAAGCTTATCAATAAAGTTGTTTAATTTTTCAATACCCACCATCACTCTTCGTGTTAAACCATACTCACACCTTCTTAAACTAGCTAAACACAAATTGAAATAGTGGTCTAATTATTTTAGAATATAAAAAAACTAAAAATTTAAAAGAAGATCCGAAAAATACTCAAGAAATTGGAATTTGGGGAGGTGATGGTGGTGTGTGTGAGGGGGGGGGGGGGGTA
>NW_006238961.1:680343-698508 GCF_000226075.1 Solanum tuberosum | reverse complement strand
GTGGGAATTGGGGGGGGTGGGGGGGGGGGGGGGGGGGGGGGGGGGGAGGATAAAGGGGTTGTGGGATGGGTGGGGTGCATTAAAAAGAAGAAGAGGAGGGGATGGCTAGCTATATAACCCAACAAATTCACCAATAAGGGAAATTTGTGATTGCTTCTCCAAATGATGGCAAATGCATAAATGCTAGTTTTAATAAAACTTGACATGTTAGCACGATCCGCTTCACAAAAAGCCACCAACTACAAACCGAACTAATGTGCTTCAAGGACAATCTACACAATAGCACCAGCTGGCTGTGTATGATATTCAAATATAATCTTCTTTCTGTATCGACGAAATAAAAAGCTAATGATTTTCTTGAGTACATTCTTGGTTCACATACAATGCCATGTGAAAAGAGATGGCAATAAAAAAGGTACCAACGCATGACAATCAGGAGTATTGGTAGAAAGATATACTCTTGTCATCAGATACACTGGCAAGCATACAAGACCTAACATCAATCCTTGATGGCGGTCCAAAAGCCACAGACCATACCTGGTCTGTGTGGTTAGTTAATGTCTGCGTAGCTGCTCTCATTTTAAGATCCCACAGCTTAACGGTCTTGTCACTTGAACCTGTTGCAACGGCTGCCCCATCTGGAGAAACATCCACACTCAAAACCCAACTCGCATGACCTGACAAAGATGTGAGCAAGGTCTTTCCCTCAGCATCATACACATGCACATGACCATCATCTGATCCTGAGAAAAGTATCCTTGAATCATGGAGTGAAGGTGAAAACACAAGAGAGCGCACAGGCATGCAATGGCCTTCCAAGAAGTGGAGGAATTTCGCACGAGCTACATCAAAAACAGAGATTGTTCCATCAACTGAACCACAGGCAAGAAGCCTCCCATCAGTATTCCATGCAACCGAGAGGACAAATTTCTTGCTGCCACTTTTCTCGGATGGTTGCGAACCTCCTTGACGCGGAATTGACAATGTGGCAACAAGTTGCCACTGAGTGGTGTCCCATAGCTTGACTGATGAACTACCACCTCCAGCTGCTGCCAAAGTGCTACCCTGAAAAATGTGGAGAACCATAATGCGGCTGCTTAAAATCAATCAGAGAAAACATGAGTAGAAAAAGTAAAAATGTACAAAAATGTTTGTGTTATGAATCTTTAGGGAAGGATAGATTCACAAGGGCCATATATAGATTCAGCTCATTAAAAGGAGGCTGAAATCTTAGAGTTCATTAAAAGAGAGGACTCCGATCTCTTCAGCTCTTCAAAGGGAGCTGAAAAACGACTTCCTGATTTATTCATCAAAAGCCCCTTTAAATAGGAATCTTATTACATCAATAGGAAGTCTAATTCTTATAAAAGTAGGAGACCTAAATCCTATTCCAAATTAATAACTATAACTTAACTTAATCCTTATGAAGCTATGAAACATAAAACCCTATTCTAAAATAATAAATAAAGCTACTTAAATTATAAATAAATAAATCTACTTTAAAAATATAATCAAATATTTAATTAATTGACTTCCTTGCATCCACAACAGTTTGCAGTATAAACATTGAGCATCACATGACAATGAGTCAAGTAGCACACACAGGGAGAGAATAAAATCCTGATTTATGATGAACACAAAACTAAAGACAAACAAGAGAAAAAAAATATGGAAATAGGATGAATGATAAATATTTTACGAGCCCCATCATCAACCAAGGAAAAGAACCAGTCACTGTACACCTTACACTACCAGAAAACATATTAAAAAAAAGTAAATAAGTTACAAAGATCACAACAATTCATTATCAAGAAATATAAAATATTCCATATGCAACATCAGTCTTACATCTTCTCTCAGTGAAGTTTTAACAACTATCATAGTCAATTGCATAAACAAATAAAAAAGATGATTATAATTCAGTACTGTTCCAAGTATGAACAAAATCTTCGGCACCTCACACTATGTTGCAATATAAAATATCCAAAACCACCAAGATATTTTTAAAATACGTTGATGACAAAACAGCATATCAACTCTTTGGTGAGAATTGTTATTAACATCTACCACTTAATTAAACAGATATACTCTTCATTTCAATGTCAAGTGCTAACCTGCACTATCTTCACGCAAGGAAACCACTCTGAGAAGACTTCGATCAAACTGTTTTAAGCTAAGGAAACCTATTCTCAGGAAGGGTTTTGGTTCCTCATCCTGCTAGATCTTTCAAGAGATCAAGTTTATTTTGGGCAAGAGTTATCCAATATACTCCATTTTAGTTCCATCCATGTAACTGACTATTCATAAAATATCGCATTTGCAGCAATGATGAAGTTAGCAACCAGTGAGTCTCATTAGGTGATAAAATTAAGAGCAGTTATTTCTATTTTAAATCCATGATAGTGAAGGAAAAAAATATGATGTGGTATTGACTCCAGGTATTCTAAATGAAGTTGGCAAGAGATTCAACTATCAAACTTAACTTTTCACGTTCGATCCTTATAACATTGCAAGATAGATGAAGTAAATCCATTAGTCACTAACTCTTCTAATCCCATCTGGTTGCTCCTAATGTCAAGTTATTATCATCTTTGTTTACAAATCAGTAAAAACAATTTCTAACTTCAACTAGTGAAAGGGATTGGATTTCGTGAGGTTATGGGTATGTCTGGTATGGAGGAAAATATCTTCTAAGTTTTCCATGTTTGGTTGATCAAATTTTTTTAAGAACATCTTCGGAAAATAAGTTCGTTAAAAATGAGGAAAATGACTTCCCTAGTAAAAGTAGGAAAACCAAATTCCATAAGTGGCACACCACTCCACCTCACACCCCACATCCCACCCCCCACCTCTTACTCCCATATCCCCCACATCCACCACTCCTACTCCCCTACCCATCCACATAGTATTTGCCTTGAATATATATAAATATACCTTGGGACAATTTTTTCGGCTTACAAAAATAAGTATGAAAATAATTTATGTTTTAGGAAAACATTTTTCTTTCTACCGAACACACCTTATATTACTAGTAATTTAACAAATTAACCTTTTAAGATAGTTGATCCTTGATTATTTGTTTGTTAGGTATATTAATTACAACTCTAGAAACCTATCCCTAGCAAACTGACTCTTAGGAAAATACAGAACCTTACAAACTCGTTCCTGCCCCATAAACCAAAGCTATACTTTACTTATTACCAGTCACTTCTAACCAAATCTCAACTCCTCGGACTAACATTACTTACAACTTAAAAAACGATCATATTTGCTGACAAAATCACATAAGAGATTTATTATGCCTCAATAGGATTAGAAAGGTAAGACCTAGTCCGCTTGTTTGTACTCTTTACTTTGAGATTTGCTTTTATTTGTTCCTCCTTCTGTCCCAACTAAGTGTCTTACATTCCTTTTTGGTCTTGTCCCAGAAAGAGTGTTTTTTCCCTATATTTAGTAAGTTTTCAATTCCAAGGCAAGCTTAAGACCACAAATTTATAAGATTACAAGATTCAAAAGTTTCTCTTTGTTTCTTAAATTGGAATGGAGGGAGTAAACCAAAACTAGCCCTAGGAGCTGGTAATGAATTGTTGAGCAAGATTCCAAATTTACTCTTCAGAAACAAGCTTCAAATATTCTGCCTGAGTATGCTAAATAAGGCATAAATCCATAAATAGGTATATAGATAAAAATTGAACAATTTGCCCACAATTATAGACAGTCAAAAAAGATTAAAGCTTGTACTTCTTCTTTTGGTATGATTGTGATATCTCTTCAACTCATTTACTAGACATAAAACAACATCGCTATTAGAATGCAAAAAGCAATTTAATTTTTCAATAAAAGGAAATGTGTTGCTTACATCGGGACTAAATTGCAATTGCCAGACTTCAGATGGAGGAGCTTCGAGAGTAGCGATGGTGTTATTAGTATCAACCTCAAACACTCGAATGAAGCTGTCTAGAGAAGCAGAGGCGGCGATTCTCCGATTCGGATGAGCAGTGACTGATACAACGCCGAGGCAATGACCGGTGTTTGTGTGAAGGCAAGTGAGTTTGGTTGGGTCCCATAACCTAACAGTTTCATCAAGCCCTCCGGTGAGAAGTAGCGCCGGTTTATCGCCGTCCGATCGGACCCACGCTGCCGTCCAAAGTGAGTCTTCGTGCGCATTTTGGATACTGTCTAGTGGAGCTAGCTTCATGGTGATCCCGTGTGGTTAAACCCTAGGACATTGAAGGTCTCTCTGGTCACTTTCTTTGCTATAAAGTAAAATCTATTTTCACTACGCAACCCTCCGGGCTGGCATATTCAGGTTCGATACGTAGTTAGTGTGATTCGTTAATTAACTAAAACAAATTGTAATTGTCTTTATACGTTAGAAAAAAATTATATTTATCCTTAGTCATATATTTTTTTAGGCGAAATCGTTTGATGGACTTCTGTATGTTTTTATATTCTGAACCATTCTACTTAATTCCTTACCAATTGCATCCTTAAACCTACTGAAACATAATAATTGATGGTTCCTCCACCAAATAATGTCTTCCATTGTAATTTTACTAAAGTTAACTCCATAGACCTTAATTTTGAAATTCATTTATCCAAAATAGCTACATGTTCTTTGATACAACTATATCGAGTGTCACTGAATCACATGGGAATCATCATAATGATACTTTTTTAATATAAACATATAACTTTTTTCATATAAACATATAAAATATTTGATGCACAACTAATAGAACCGGAAGTAAGGCCAACTCATAGGCCATCACCACAAAGCGTCGAAGTACCTCAAATGGACCAATAAACCTTGGACTAAGCTTGTTCTTTTTTTCAAACTTCATGACACCATCTATGGGTGTTATCTTTAAAAATACCTTCTTTCTAACTATTGATTTCAAATCATGAGCCTTTGATCTGCGTAGCTCTTTTGCCAGCTCTAGGCTATAAGAAGTCTATCATGAATAACTTTTGTCGCACCCCATTTTTCTCGTAAAAGATTAGCCATTGATACAACAACTCTTTTAGGATTCAAAAGAGTGAAGAGTCGTCACCTAACGAATTAAGGTGCATTAGGGCACCATTCTAACTAATTTACATATAACAAACTCCATTTAGTAGTCTACATCACTAGAAATTGATAAGGATTCTAGTTACCTCTAAAGGAAGGTATTAAGCATATTTTGAGATCTATAAATGTGGGTTTCAGCCGAATTTGTTTATTATATGGGGTTTACATAATAGACAATGGGTGGATGAATTTATTAAACTAAAAAATAGTTATGTGATTAGCATGTAAACCTTCAATTTAAGATAAGGAAATAAGTTAGTGTAAAATCAATTACAATCTAACATATACAGCTAGACAGTGAAGTGATTAAACATGCAAACTTACTTATTTAATAAGCAACTAAAAATAGACGTACAACATGATTATGTATTAAGAAAATCTAGATTAGGGGTGCGCATTGGTCGGTTCGGTTCGGTTTTATGTGTTATTGATTCGGTTTATCGGTTCTCGGTTTGTAAATACGTCAAACCGATAACCAAACCAATAACATTTTTCTTATCGATTTATGGTACTTAAAGGTTCGGTTTTCGGTTTAACCAATAAGAAAATACTCATAGATATGAATATACACGGTAAGAAAATTTTCATATAAACCATATGATTTTTCCAGCATTTGGCATGAAAGTAATAATCATAAAAGTAACAATCATGTTTCTTGCAAGTTTAGACACATTCAAAGGAAAGAGTGTGAAAGTAACAATCATTTTTCAGCAAGTCTAGGCAATTGGCACATTCAAGTTAGAAGTGTGCTTGCAATTACAGAATGAAACAATAATTAGGGTTTTAAGTAATAGTGAGATTAAAGTAATAGGGTTTGTAAAATGCTATATAATTAGGGCTTACTGGTCTAGGGATAAAATAGTAAATTTAGTATAGTCTTATAGGGTTATCGGTTTAACCATTAACAAAAATCATAAAATCGAAAACCGAACCAATAACCCAATGAAAAATTGGGCGAAACCGTTTAAAAACTGTTAGCTCAATAACCCAATATCAATAAACCAATAGTGTTTTTTTCTGTTCGGTTTATTGGTTAAATCGATTTTTGCACGCCCCTAATCTAGATAATGTAAAATTGTTCAGATAAGTGCAAAGAGAGAAATTTAAATAGTGAAGTTAATAAATTCATCCCTCAAGTATAACCCAAACTTAGAGTACATCCTTATGGTATAATAGTGAATAAAAAACATCCTTCTACTATCCCAAAACTTGTATAAGCATCTTTTTTTGTTAACTATTGTTAAAAACTAACGGAAAGAAAAACAATTGATAAGCATATGACTTTCAAAACGGCAGGAACGATTGAAGAAAATACTTCTTTTTGATTTATTGAGTTTTTTTTTTGTTCTTGTGTATCAAACTGATGATATGCTACTGGTTTTTGCTGTTCATTTACTTATTCTGTTAATTTAATGGTACTAGACTCTGTTTCTACTTATTTTAATTGGTTTTTCTATTGTTTTGCTGGTCTTTTCATGTTGTTTTTCTTATGTTTTGCCTAAAAAATTTACTATTGGTTTACCAATTTTTCTGTTGTATTGCTATTTGTTTTTGCTATTTTATGCTAGTTTGGTGTTGTTTTGCTGATTTTCTTGTTGTATATACTGGTTTATCAACTTTTTTGCTGTTTTTTCTATTGTGTTGCTGTTTTTGGCTAGTTTGGTATTGGTTTTGCTGATTTTTATGTTATTTTTGTACTGATTGACCAGTTTTTTAATCGTTTTATTAGTTTTTTCTTGTTTTGTAGCTGCCTTGATGTTTTTTTAGTGTGTTTTTTGTGCAAGTTTTGGTCCTATTTTTCAAGTGAAATATTAGCCTTTTTGTTGGTTTGAAGTGTTAAAATGCTCAAGGTGGAAAAAAGGAAAAAATAAATGTTTTTAGGCAACTTAGAGTACTTTCATTGCGCTTGACAAACGCACAAGATACGTTTAATACGAAAAGCTCAAAGCGAGACTGATACAACATAAAACGACTACTTTTACTACAACTCCAAATTCTCATCTTCTCTCTTTTCAAAGTGAGACCAATACTTCCTCTTGTCGGCTTACTTCTTTTTCAGACGCAATGCATTTCTAAGAGCGTTGTTTATCATTTCACAACAAGGCACATTAGGCTAGTCTCGCTTCCTCTTTGCTCGCATAGGAGAATGAATCTGTATGACTCCAAGGCATTCTAAGAGTTGGTAATATGCCCTCCCTGGAAGTGGGTTGTGCCATTTTCTTGGTGTAGAAAAGTATGGAGTCCATTAGGTGTAACTAGGATCAACAAAAAAATTATAAATGTCAACAATGTCGCGCATGAAAAGTGCTAATTCTATTGATTTCATCAAATTATTTTGGCACCTCTGCATTATACGATAGCTAGGAACAAAGTTTCCAAATTTTCGTTATCATTGCATTGAAGTCTATGAATGACACTTTTAATTATAAGCACCTCACCGATCGTTGAGAAATCATGTTTCTAAGCAAAAATTTGCCTTCAGACCAACATGCTTGGTGTATTTCTTACTAACATGAGCCTTATTGTCTTATATAACTGCATCATCATTGCTAATTTCCTCTCCAAATTGCTTCTCAAGAGGTCTCCAGAATTGCCAACGACTGTGCATTTTCTAAATTGTCGAGTGCAATGATCAGTTATATGAGTAGTCAATTTCAATCCTCAATTAGGGATGTGTTGCTGAAGGTTAAACTGAAAGTGGGATAGAGCAAATTATTTTTCTGTACAAAAGTATGAAAGAAGAGTTCGGACTTCTTGTGAGTTATTGGGGGAAAGCCATGTGCTTAGCAGTTGTTTTTCTTTCCGTTAGTTTTTAACGGTACTTAACAAAAAGGATGCTTATGCAAGTTTTGGGATAGTAGAAGGATGTTTTTTGTTCATTATTATACCATAAGGATGTACCCTAAGTTTGGGTTATACTTGAGGGATGATTTTGCCAAAAACTCAACTAATTACTACACCCAATTAATTGTCCAAATCAATTTACACAAGTGAAATTATATTTTATTACAGTAGTTATAATAGAAGGCTTGAGATATAAATTGAATTTTTTTTCAAAACAGTAGTATTTTAGCATTTAATAGGACTCATAGCCACGATTTCAAGATTTATTAAAAATATCAATATTTTAGTTTGTTATATTGTTGATTTTTTTTTCATTTGCGTAATTGAAAAAAATACAATTAGTTAATAAATAATGGAAAAAATCAGGGGAGAGAATATTTCAAATAAGATATAGATCACTGAAATTCCTCATCAGTTACATTCCAAATAAAAATCGACATGACTTCTCTCTCCCTTATTCCTCAAATTTCCAATATCGATTTTTAACACTCCATTGATAATACTCAATCTATGTCAAATTGAAGTCGATTGATTTGAGATTTTTTCTAGTAGTGAAGAAGATTTTAGAATGAATACAACATAAAAAAGAAATACAGAACTTGTTGGCATATAGTGAGATTGAAATACAAAGTGAGCACAAAATATATAAAACTTGTTGGCATACATTTAGAATGAATACAAAATAAAAAAAAAATACAAAACTTGTTGGCATACAAAGTGAGATTATAATAAAAAGTGAGATTGAAATACAAAGTGAGCGCCAAAAAATATATAACTTGTTGGCATACATTTAGAATGAATACAAAATAAAAAAGAAATATAAAACTTGTTGGCATACAAATTGAGATTGAAATACAAAGTGAGATTGAGATACAAGTGATATTGAAATACAAAGTAAGCATAAAAAAATACAAAACTTGTTGGCATATAGTTAGAATGAATACAAAATAAAAAAATAAATACAAAATTGCATGAAGCATAATTTAGAATTGCATACAAAATTCTGTAAAACTACTTATACACTGTCCTATAATATAATATAAAAGGAAACAAATACATACTTTGAAATAAATACCACCTACAAAAAACATACAAGTTACACCTAAAAATCCAAATTTAGCAAGATACCACATGAATTTTGTAATGAATACAAAATGCAACATGCCATAAAAATAGTTAAGAATACAATTTGATAGTTTAGATACAAAATGCAATAAGCCATAAAGTTGTTCTTCATCATTTTGATCTTCAACAATTTCATCAACTTCTTCAGCACCATAATTTTTTTTTGGAATGTTGATTTCATTCCTCATGTGTGCAGGATCATATTAATATTTAGATCTGCTCTCTTCAGCCATTTTAGTCATAGAACCTACATTTTCGAAGAATCCTTAATGTATATATGAATGTTAATGTAGATTATTATTATATCTCCAATACAAAAATAAATAACAAAAAAAATCAAATCATACGATTAAAATCGCAAAAAATCAGAAATACACAATATATCAAAAATCTCAAAAGTTACTTGATGACAATGTATTTACCTGTATCGGTGGGTTAAATTCTTTTGAAAGATTTATGAGATTTCTTTAAAAAATGGACGAATTTCGAAGAGAGATACTATGGAGTATGGTTAAACAAGGAAATGATATGTTATTTGAAGCGAGAGAAAAAAAGGTAAAAAAACGTGAGAGAGAGAAAAGAGAAAATTTGGGTAGAAAAATTTAAGGGAGAAAAATGGGTAATGAAGTCTTTTTTTTCCTTTTCACTGCATAATGGAGAGTAAGGCAAAGGTGGGCCTAAGTTGAGAAATAAAAGGGAGGGAAATGAATTATATTAGGATACACTTTATGTTGGATATTTTTAAAAAACATTTTAATTAATTAGAGCCAAATTTGGCTCATCAAGTTTAATTGACATTATTTTGATGACTAAGTACACATATGTCATTACATATGTCATTAAACTTGATGGCCAAGTTTGCACTTGACATCATCACGTAGGTCATTGAACTTGGTGGCCAAGTTGTTGATTTGCTTTCTCTCCAAGTTGTTGCTGTGAAGAAGTCTCCCACCGCCTTGCTCCTCTATATATATATATTGGCTGGTTTAGTATTGAAGGCGAACAACTTAGGAAAGTAGTAATACTTAGCCAATTCTTAATATCTTCTTTTGACTTGCTTTCTTTTGTATTATTTATATTTTGTTGATTCCCGTATCCTCTAATTTATTAGGGAAGGCATAATAACATGATTTTTCACAAGTAAAACAAGAGCCTTTTTCCCCCTTAAAATTGGGATTATAAGATTTGTAACCTTGAGACTTATTAACATACTTTTTCTTTAAAGGACTCCTTTTTGTAGTTTGATATACCACAAACTTCTGACAAAGTGACTGGAATAGTAGCAGCTATGGTAGCACCATCATAAATACTATCAGTAGTATCAAGACATATATTATTTGCCATAGTTTCTTAGATTGTTGGAAAATATATAATAGATGGGGAAATTATAATATCAAAATAATAATACAAGAATTAGGATAAATACTACTACAATAATATTCTTAAGTAATATATGTATATATATATTTATTTATTTATTTATATATAATACTTGAGTCGTACTAGGCACTGTCCTAAGAAACTATTTTAGCAGTGTGAAATGTTTCCCCAGGATTAAACAAGCCTTCCCTAATAAATTAGAAGATACGGGAATCAACAAAATATAAATAATACAAAAGAAAGCAAGTCAAAAGAAGATATTAAGAATTGGCTAAGTATTACTACTTTCCTAAGTTGTTCGCCTTCAATACTAAACCAAGGCAAATTTAGCTAAAGGAGATGAAATTATTGCAGCTATTATTTCTCAAGTAAACATTGTATCACATATAAAAGAATGAGTGGTAGACTTTGGGGCTACTCGGCACATCTGTGCAAATCGAGAAGCATTTGCCTCCTATACATCAATAGGGGAGGAGAATGGAGTAGTCTACCTTGGAGACTCAAGAACTATTATGTCTTGGGTAAGGGTAAAATACTCCTGAAACTTACTTTGGGAAAAACTTTAGCCCTTATAGATGTGATACATGTTCCTACAATGCGCACAAATTGTCACGACCCAGACCATCGTGATTGACACCCACACTAAACCTCTGGTGGGAGAACCATTACTACAACCCAAACTAACAAATTTTATGAAAACTAAGGCAATTAAAGATACGAAAGCAGGTTTAAATGACAATAAAATTGGAGTCCCCATAAACTCCAAGGTTTTAACAACAACTAACCAAACTAATGCGGAATAACAACCCCTAGAACCTGAAAGTCATTGTACCAAAACTCTACTAACGACAAGTCTAAGAACAAGGGGTACAACCCCGAAACTAAACAACACCTTAAACAAAAGTCGGAGTCCGAAAAGAGTGGACTTAAATAAGAAAGATCCATGGCAGCCTGAAAGAACTGGCTCACCCTTAAATCCAGTCACGCTCAATAGTCACCTAGCTGAGGTCTATCAATAGCCGCTTGAAGATGCCCTGTACTCAACAAAGAATAAGCAAGTGCAGTAGCAATATACAACCACATTGTACTGGTAGGATCACACAGCTATTCCAATAAGTGAAACACATGCAAGTAACCACAACATTATAAAACATGCATATACCGAACATATACAATATTAGTCATCTTTTCAGGATCAATGTAGCATCACACGTTCTCAATAATACACATTGGTTATCAATTTAGAACAACATACAGTCTTCCAATATCAATCATCATTAGATATGAACGTAATCATCACAAGTAGATACACAACACAATTCAATGGTCCTCTCACGGAACCCAATTCAATGGTCCTCTCATGGAACCCAAACCTCGACTGTTGCTTACCGGTTCGTGGTACCCGATCCAATGTTTATGCTAGAACGTGGCAACTGTTCCCATATTTATGCCAAAACATGGAAACCGATCCCATATTTATGTCGGAACGTGGCAACCGATCCAAGTTAGTGTGTCGGAACGTAACACTCAATCCATTCAACAAACCACAATCACAATCACAATGTATATTCTCACAATCATACAATAAGAGGTGATTCATGACATACAATTATTCAATTATCCTCATTTACGATTAGGGTGATCAATAATGCAACATTCGCATACATATATATATATATTATAATGAGCAATTACAAACATATATCACACCAACCATGAAATCACAACCATCACCTACCTCGAATCCAAATTTGAATCCCCCAAGACACTTGAATCTTCCCTTTCCGGATTCTTTTCCCTTGTTCTAGGTCTACAAACAATTAATACACGCAAGGATCAACAATCAAAGGTCTAATTATCCGAATTATGACAAACCCAATAACCCTAGACCAAACCCAAAATCCTAATACCCAAATTAGGGTTTTTTCCACCATTAGTTTGAGATCAAAACCCTCCCCCATCAATAATTACCCAAGAACTACGTTCTACGGATCGAAACACAGATTATGGGAGTTAAAATCTTGCCTTCAGCCTCAAGAATGGTGAAAAATGATCAAGAACTCTATGGGGTCGTTCCTTAGCTCTCAAAGTCGAAAAGTGCAGAATAAAGACGTTTTAGGGTTTATTTACGATCTTAAGTTGCGTCGGACCCGTCACAGCAGTCCTCACCACGCTACAGCGGCCCCGCCCTGGCGACAAAAATCCCGCCCCAACGGCTTGCATGGAATCAATGAACTATTTTAATAATTTCAAGACCCCCATTTCACAACACACCTTTAACCGACGACGCTCAAAAAATACCATTCATGCTAAGATCGATTCCGGGAGTTCTACTCACCCGAATTCAATTCCGTAAAGTCGTACGAATTCTTTAACGACTTATCTAACTACTCATGTAATCAAAATCATAAATAAGTCACCCGGTCTTTATCATATTTCCCTACACCTTAATGACTTCGATTTCGTCCAAATCTGGACTAGGTTATGAAATTTCAAGTTACTACGAAAAAGTTTTCCGACCTAAATATTTCCCCGTTAGGTTTTCTGTAACGACGGAACCCGATCGTTACAATAGATACCAATTTACCCATCACTCGTCTTTGAGTGACAAACTTAGAAAAAATATGCTAAGAAAGGAATGAAGTAGTACCTGAATCAACGAACAACTGGGGATACTTGTCCCACATACTTTTTCTATCGACTCTAGGCAGCTAGAAGCTTAGATTGGATACTTCTCACCTTACCTTGAACATCTTTCACCAAATCAACCCTCAAAGGTTTCACATCTTTAACCTCAAACCAACCAATTGAACACCTACACATCCTCTCGTACAATGCCTCAATGAAGTCATCTCAATACTTGAGTGATAATTATTGTTGTATGTAAACTTAACTAACAACAAAGTTATTCTCAATAACCACCAAAGTTGATCGTACACATGTATGCAACATGTTATCAAGGACTTTGACACAACCTCAGGACGAATCCTCTATCACATAACCATGATACAATTCTAAATCAATACTCGCTACAATTAGAAATGAACCTGAATCAACCAACACACTCATAATACCCAAACAATCATAGTTCTTAACAAATTCCCATGAGCTTAAGTTATAACAAATTTGTTCTGTAGAAATCAGATACTCATCGAGGGATATGTCCAATCATACAAGCCCTCTAACCACACTATCGAATGCTGGATTTAGCAATTGTAGATTACCTCTTAAGAACAGTAGAATTGGACCCAATGATCCCTACATTCAACCACACACAATCAATACATGACGTCGACGACTAGATGAATGTTAAGATTATCGGACAACCATAATTACACATGGTAGCTCTTCTATGAACTCTCATAAGCAAGTGGTACATGTCGAACCACTAAAATACTTTAACAACACTAATTATGTCATTCGAAATAACCAAATCTTCTCAATATTCCCACTCAACCAAGAGAACATCGCAGGATTTAGTACCCCTGATCCACCACTAGGGATCCACCCACAAAAGTGAAAACACACGAGAGCATAGCTAGTGAATCATACTCACAATACTAACAACCGTCATAACATTCCGATCATTTACCTTATTATAAACCAACACTTTTAAAAATGAAACCTTTCTTAGGTACTTAACAATCAATAGTAGTAAACTTACGACTCAACCCAAGTGTAAGTCCTTTCAAATGCTCAATACCGGATACAATTGATCATTTCTCACCTTGCCAATTCATACCTTGACAAAATACATCACCACGAATGTAGACTCACAATGAAAAATCTGAATTGTAATTTCCACCATATAACACAATCCCTTTCTCTATCAACATTAGCTTGTACCTTGAAATGTTTTATGAATTAATGGATCTCCTTTTATCATTGATCGCATCTCCGTCGATCTTACAATATATTTCTCTAAAATTTCAATCATACTCATTACTAGACTCAAAAACAAAACCAAGAACTTATCATCACACTTAAGATAACGTTTCCACACTCCTTTCTCAAGTCTTTTCCAATAGTTTTTAACCAAATCTGACGGATCTGTGACACTATTACCATATCCACAACAAAACGAATGAAATCATGCATCTCTGAACCCAATTATGTACCCCTCTCAAGATATCTCTTTAGCCTTGCAATCAAATAAAATATTCTTGCTCTAGCCTCTCTCTAAAGGTTGTACTACATCCCACTATTTTTCTTCATTATAACTTTAGCCCTTTAACATTCTATTCGAGTGGTGTCCTACCATCTCTTATAATTTTCCATACAACCACGTTACTCACCAAGAATTAGAAAACCACGACCTTGGATACTCGCAAGTCGTAATTACTATACAAAAATTCACTTAACCAACAATTTATTATATAGTTGCATCCCATCACAATCCATCACGACTCTTGTTACCATTACGCTCAGTCAGCCTTGACTATCACTATGAAGTCAACCTTTCATCAACACAACACCTCAAACTCAGGTATACTCATCAAATTCAAAGGATTAACCCCATTTTTATATGCACTTTCTTACAAAAATACTTCAATTTTCTTCACCCAAGTATACTCATTGGGACCTTCCTTATCCATAAACTTGTCATTCCGGTATCAATCCACTCCTTTATGGCTTAAGATAAAATCACCAGTCCTCATACTACCCTCATTCTTCTTAACAAATAAGATAGGAGCACCCCACGGGGAAGCATTAGCACAGATGAAACCTTTATCAAGAAGCTCTTAGATTTGAGCCTTAAGCTCTCTTAATTCTGCTAGAGCCATACGATACGGAGGGATGGAAATGGGGCAAGTGTCAATTTCCAAGTCAATGTAGAAATCTATCTCTTTCCGGAGGCATACCGGGTAAATCTGTAGGAAACACTTCCTTAAACTCAGACACCACATGAATAGACTCAATAGAGGGAGACTCAACCTTAACACCCCGAACCTGAACCAAATAAGCCAAACAACCCTACCCTACCAGTTTCCTATGCCGCACGAAAGATACGACCTTAGCTGACTTAGGCTTGTACCCCCTTCCCACTCTAATCTTTCCCTACCGGGGATCTCTAGAGTTACCGACTTAGTATTACAATTAAGTCCGGTATAATAGGGGAACAACCAAGTCATGCCTAAGATTATATCAAGTCAGTCATATCCAGCATAACCAAATCAACCCAAGTCTGAAAATCCCTAAACACAACAGGACAAACATGATATACAAGGGTGACTATGATTGACTCTTCAACTGGGGTAGGAACATGGATGGGGGCATAAGTATATCACAAACCACATCAAATCCCAAGGCAATCGAACTAACACATATGAATAAGTAGAACCCGGATCAAACAAAACAATAGTCATCCCGGCACATAAAAGAGTAGCTCTTGTGACCACTGCATCACACCCTCAAACTCGATCTTACCCGGAAAAACATAAAATTGATCCATGTCCTCTTGACGAGCAACCTCCTTGCCTGGCTGCACTACTCCTATACCTTCATTACCATTTCCCCGGCCTCCATAGCCTCACTGATTTCCTCCTCATATGCCCAGGTTCTCCACAATTTTAACACGCCTTATAACTTATATTTGATTGTTGACCATTGAATTAGATCGCGGGGGGTTAGTTCGGGTATGATTTGGTGTCCATAATTGTGACTAGGGGAAAACAAGGGAGACTGGGCGGAGATTCTGTCTCGCCCTGTCCCGCTCTGGCGGGAGAAATCCCGTACTGATGGTCTCGCCATGGCGGGGAAAATCCCACCCCAGCATCCCTGACGGATACAGAACCCCTGCCAACAATTTATGGGGTTCATTTTTTTTTTCTATATTTCCCCTAGATTTCCCGGCTATAACTAGGCATTTAAGAAAATCCATTTAGCTAGGACAATTATTGTCTATCCCCCGATCAACCCAATGAAGTACGCACTTTAGAATTTTTTTACTTCATTCCAACACTACCACACACATATCCCCAGGATACACCCAGACTCTTCACACGATTATTAGTTGGTCGCAACGCACGTCCAGATTTCTCTCTTACGAACCACATCATATTTTATCTAGACCCTTGCACCTAATCTCATGATGACTTTCTTTTCTCAACAAGTTTCACGACACTCAAGAAGTTACAACTTATAGAATAGTCCAAATTCTTAATTACTTCGTTCCATAGATGCCATTACTGATCATCTATGCCTTATACGGCACTTAAGGCCAAATACTAATTGGAACCTTCTCAGTCTCAATTAACTTGCTTGTGTCCCTTCAGCCGAGACTACGGCGTCTAGTTCACTTCGTTGAGATACCAATTAGAATCGGAAGATACCAATTGGACTCAACTCATACCACAAGCGACAATAGTAGCTAGCGAGCCCCATAAAACTGCTAATTTCAATCATAGAACTTGCTCGAACCCAATTCTTAACCGCCTCAATCTTTAACTGATGGTAACAATATCTTAAATCATTCTTAGAGAAAATCGATGCACCTTGTAATTGGTCAAAATGTCATCTATCCGAGGCAATGGATACTTGTTCTGAATGGTGATCATATTCAACTGTCGGTAGTCTATACACATCCTCTTTTGCTAGTGATGGTGTTACCACTGTTATTGCTCTAGCTCGGACCATAGAGTGAAGGAGGAAAGATACCAATTTGTATCACCCAGTTACCAATTGGATTCAAGTCATAGCACGAAGGAGTAGAAATAAGTGAGTTTTTCCTAAAGTCCTATAGCCTCTCGAAGAAAAGTACGAACGTCATCGTACCGTTCCGCAAGACTCTACTAGACTCATTTGGTCCAATGAGATCAACGAACCTAAGGTTCTGATATCAACTTTGTAACGACCCACACCGTCGTGATTGACACCCACACTAAACCTCCGGTGGGAAAGCCATTTCTACAACCCAAACTAACAAATTTTATGAAAATTAAGGCAATTAAAGATACAGAAGCAGGTTTAAATGGCAATAAAAATGTAGTTCACATAAACTCCAAGGTTTTAACAACAACTAACCAAACTAATGCGGAATAACAACCCCTAGAACCTGAAAGTCTTTGTACAAAAAACTCTACTAACGACAAGTCTAAGAACAAGGGATACAATCCCGAAACTAAACAACACCTTAAACAAAAGTCGGAGTCCGAAAAGAGTGGATTTAAATAAGAAAGATCCATCGCAGACTGAAAGAACTGGATCACCCTTGAATCCGGTCACGCTGAATAGTCACCTAGTTGAGGTCTATCAATAGCCGCCTGAAGATGCCATGTACTCAACAAGAACAAGCAACTATAGTATCAGTACACAACCACAGTGTACTGGTAGGATTCACGCGGCTATCCCAATAAGTGAAACACATGCAAGTAACCACAACATTATAAAATAGGCATATACCGAACATATACAATATTAGTCATCTTTTCAGGATAAATGTAGCATCACACGTTCTCGATAATACACATTGGTTATCAATTTAGAGCAACATACAGTCTTCCAATATCAATCATCATGAGATATGAACGTAATCATCACATGTAGATACACAACATAATTCAATGGTCCTTTCATGGAACCCAATTCAATGGTCCTCTCATGGAACCCCAACCCAAATTGTTAGTATACCGGTTCGTTTTACCCGATCCAATGTTTATGCCAGAATGTGGCAACCGACCTTTCATGGAACCCAATTCAATGGTCCTCTCATGGAACCCAAACCCAAACTGTTAGCATACCGGTTC
>NW_006238961.1:634667-680246 GCF_000226075.1 Solanum tuberosum | reverse complement strand
TTTATGCCGGAACGTGGCAACCGATCTCATATTTATGCCAGAATGTGGCAACCGATCCCATATTTATGCTGGAACGTGGCAACCAATCCAAGTAAGTGTGTCGGAACGCAACATCCGATCTATTCAACAAGCAACAATCACAATCACAATGTATATTCTCACAATCATACAACAAGAGGTGATTCATGGCGTACAATTATTTAATTATCCCCATTTACGATTAGGGTGATCAATAATGCAACATTCATATGTATTATAATGAGTAATTACAAACATATATCACACCACCATGAAATCACAACTATCACCTACCTCGAATCCAAGCTTGAATCCCCCCAAGACACTTGAATCTTCCCTTTCCGAATTCTTTCCATTTGTTCTAGGTCTACAAACAATAAATAAACGCAAGGATCAACAATCAAAGGTCTAATTATCTGGATTATGACAAATTCAATAACCCTAGACCAAACCCAAGATCCTAATACCCAAATTAGGGCTTGTTCCACCATTAATTTCATATCAAAACCCTCCCCCATCGATAATTACCCAAGAACTACGTTCTACGGATTGAAACACAGATTCAGAGAGTTAAAATCTTACCTTTAGCATCAAGAATGGTGAAAAACGGTCAAGAACTCGTTTGGGATCGTTCCTTAGCTCTCAAAGTGCAGAATAAAGACGTTTTGGGGTTTATTTACGACCTTAAGTCGCGTCGAACCCGCCACAATGGTCCTCACCCCGCTACAGCGGCCCCGCCTTGGTGGTATAAATCCCCCCCAGTGGCTTGCACGAAATCAGTGAGCTATTTTAATAATTCCTAGACCCCCATTTCACAACACACCTTTAACCAACAACGCTTAGAAAATATCGTTCACGCTAAGATCTATTCTGAGAGTTCTACTCACCCGAATTCAATTCCTTAAACTCGTACGGATTCCTTAATGACTTATCTAACTACTCATGTAATCAAAATCATAAATAAGTCACCCGGTTGTTACCAAATTTCCCTATACCTTAATGACTCTGATTTCGTCCAAATTTGGACTAGGTTGGGAAATTTCAAGTTACTACAAAAAAAAAATCCGACCCAATTTTTTTCTCAGTTAGCTTTTCTATAACGATGGAATTAGGTCGTTACACAAACTTAATTTCCGTAGCCTTGCTTAATAAAGTTGGAGTGAAAGTGTCATTTGAATTTCAAAAGATAATACTGACAAAATACTGTTTTTTTTTTTTGGAAAAGGCTATTGTAATTGGGGACTTTTTGTACTTAATGTTTGTAATACTGTGAGTGAAAAAGCATCTACTTCTGCTTACATGATTGAATATATTTCTTTATGGCATGCTAGATTAGGACATGTTAAGTTCTCTTATATAAAAAAATATGCAATCACTTGGTTTGATATCTGACTTAGATTCAAATAATATTAATAAATGTGAAATATGTGCTGAAGCTAAAATTACTAAAAAGTCATGTTTTTCAGTAAATAGAGAAACTGAATTATTGTCTTTAATTCACACTGATTTAGGTGATTTAAAACAAACAATGACTAGAGGTGGTAAAAGATATTATGTGACCTTTATTGATGATTTTTCTAGATTTACTATATTATATTTACTTAGAAATAAAGATGATGATGCTTTTAATGTCTTTATTTCTTATAAAATTGAAGTTGAAAATCAACTTAGTAGAAAAATCAAGAGAATTAGATTTGATAGAGGTGGAGAATATTTATCCTTAAATGCCTTTTGTGAAAAAGAAGGAATTATTCATGAAGTAACTCAATCTTACTCTCCCGAATCTAATGGAGTAGCTGGAAGGAAAAATAGAACATTAAAAGAAATTATGAACTCTATGTTAATAAGTTGTAATGCACCTAATAATTTGTGGGGTGAAGTTATATTGTCTGCATATCACTTACAAAATAGAATTCATGAGAGCTCTAGGGACTAGGCCAAAATCTCATAGGAGCGGCTTCACTCCACTTCTCATATAGGTGAATTCATCAAGTGTATACTGCTTTAAATACACCATCCATAAGGACTATGAATTCATTAAGAGTTAATAACCCATCCCTCATAATTAGTAGCAATTCAAGAACTTTCTATTAGTGTGCAGTGTCAATATCGACTTGTTATTACTCATATGAACCTACTTCATGGGATCTCCAATCACATAGGTTGGGTTACCATCTCTATTGACAATCATATTAGCCTTAACCCCATCTCTTTCGAGGTTTGACGAATTAATTTTCTTTCCACGGGTTTAATTAGTGAATTGGCCGAATTCAGTTCTAGCTTCACATAGTCAATGAAAATTACTCCATCTCTCAATAGCTGCTTGACAACATCATGTCTCAATTTCATGTGTCTACTCTTACAATTATTAAATTTATTCTTCGCAATAGCAATTGTGGCTTGACAGTCATGGTGTATAAACACAAGAGGCAATCCATCCTTTATTAAAGGGATATTCACTAAGAAATTTCTTAGCCATTCAGCCTCAGAACCAGTCAGCTCTAGAGCTACAAACTCTGACTCCGTAGTCGATCTAGCAATGATCGTCTATTTCGCTGATTTTCACGATATTGCATCACCACCTAAGGTGAACACATATCCACTAGTGGATTTTGTATCATCTGAATCAGAGATCTAGTTTGCATCATAATACCCTTCTAATGTAGAAGGAAATCCACTATACATGATACCATAATTCATGGTTCCTCTCAAATATTTCATTAGTCTATTCAATGCAGACCAATGCTTTTTATTGCGATTATGAGTATATCTATACAGTCTACACACAACATAGGCTATATCAGGCCTAGTAAAATTCATCAAGTGCATCAGACTCCCAATAATCTGAGCATATTTAGACTGAGCAACTGTGTCACCTTTATTCTTTTTCAATTGAGAGTTAGCATCATAAGGAATGGCCACATGTGTTACCTCAAAGCATTCAAACTTTTTAAGAAGTCTTTCCACATAATGTTTTTGTGACAACACTATACCATCTTCACTCCTTATAACTTTAACTCCCAATATCATATTTACATCACCCAGATCTTTCATATCAAAATTAGTAGACAAAAATGATTTGGTACTCTGCACAATATTTAAACTTGTATCAAATATAAGCATATCATCAACATATAAACATATTATTACATAATCACTGTCTACCATTTTAGTATAAACACATTTATCCACTTCAATAGAAGAAAAATCATTTTTCATCAAGACTTGATCTAATTTTTCATGTCACTGCTTAGGAGCTTGTTTTAGGCCATAAAGAGATTTGATTAATTTACACACTTTATTTTCTTGTCCAGAAATAATACAACCTTGAACCATATAAATTTCTTCTTCTAAATCACCATTTAAGAAAGTTGTTTTTACATCCATTTGATGGATAAAAAGCTTAAGAATTGATGCTAAGACCATTAAAATTCGAATAGAAAAAATTCTAGTCACTGGTGCAAATGTATCAAAATAGTCAATATTTACTTTTTGAGAAAAATCGTTTGCTACTAACCGAGCTTTATTTATATATAGATCCATCAGGATTAAGTTTCCTTTTGAAAATCCATTTACAACCAATATGTTTTGCACTAGGAGGTAGATCAGTTAAAATTCATGTATTATTTTTCATAATTGAATCAATTTTAATTTTTATTGCTTATTTCCAAAATTTAGCATCAGAAGAAGATATGGCTTCAGAATAATTTAATGGTTCACTGTCAACAAGAAAGGTTTGAAAATCATTTCCATAAGAAAAATATTCTTTTCTAGGCCTTTTACTCCTTATTAGTTCTTCAATAATAGAAATAGATACACTATTTCTTTCAGCATGTATATGAGAAATTTTATCACATAGTGAATAAATATGTTAAAATAATTCAACATTTTTTTTGTCTCAATAATAGTATTGCAATCAAGCAAATCACTCTTTAAAACAAGAAATCTATATGCAGCACTATGATCAACATATCCAATAAGCATGCAATCAACTGAGATGAATATAATTCTGTAAGTTAAATTTTATCGGTCTAAGTTTGGTTCATAGTCCGAAAGACACCAAACCTATTATATTTTGATCATACAAAATTAAGCAAGTCTTGTTCTTTATTTCAAAATCTTTTTAAAATATATGAGGGATTGTTGGATATTTTAAAAAATATTTTAATTAATTAGAGACAAATTTGGCTCATAAAATTTAATTGACATTATTTTGATTACCTAGTACACATATGTCATTAAACTTGATGGCCAAGGTTGCACTTGACATCATCACGTAGGTCATTGAACTTGGTGGCCAAGTTGTTGATTTGCTTTCTCTCCAAGTTGTTGTTGTGAAGAAGTCTCCCACCGCCTTGCTCCTCTATATATATATTGGTTGGTTTAGTATTGAAGGCGAACAACTTAGGAAAGGAGCAATACTTAGCCAATTCTTAATATCTTCTTTCGACTTGTTTTCTTTTGTATTATTTATATTTTATTGATTTCCGTATTCTCTAATTTATTAGGGAAGACTTGTTTAATCCCGGGGAAACATTTCACACTGCTGAATTAGTTTCTTAGGATAGTTCCTAGCACGACTCAAGTATTATATAAATATATATTATGTAAGAATATTATTGTAGTAGTATTTATCCTAATTCTTATATTATTATTTTGATATTATAATTTTCCATCTATTATATATTTTCCAACACTTTATTTGCTATATAATTAACATATTGATATTTTTTTTATAATTATTTTAAAGAGTAGTTATTTTTAATAATTATGTTGAGGATTTTGACTAGTTAGCTAATTTTTTCATATATATATATATATATATATATATATATCATGATGTAGACAAGGTAATGGGGCACCTCTCTATGACCTAGAAAACTATTTCTCATTTTTTCTCCTTTTCGAATTTTTTTCCTTCATTCTTTTCATTAATCAATTTGGTTAATATAATTAGAAGAAATCCTATCATATTTACTACATCTAGTTATATCTTATGAGTTTTTTTTAAAAACTTTTATTTATGTCACGATCCAAAAAATTGACGTGATGACACTTGTCTTTTCCCACTAAGACAAGTCAGCCTCAACCCAACGAAAATGAAAGTAAAGCGGAAAATAGTAAAAACAAGAACAAGATAAAGAAGAAAATTTATTCTTCTATTAAAACCCCCAAAATGTGATTGTCACATGTACAAGCCACTAATTACATATGTGCAGAATTAAGAAATAAATACAAGTCTCAATCTTTGTTTCTCAAATGGAACAAAGTGTAAGAAAAGGAAAAAGAGGGCTAGCCGAATGAAAAACAACTACCTCTTCAAGTCCTTGACGAGCCTCGAGATCAAGAGAAGGAAAAAAACATCACAAGGGTCCGAGCTCGAAACCTACACAAGTGTAGAAACAAAGAGTGAGTACCAACAACAAGGTACCCAGCAAGCAATCTACTAAACAAAACAACTAGCTAGAAATCGAATACCCCTTACACTCCAACTATACCTCATCAAACTACAACCTGCACAAATATCAGCTCAACCTAGCAATTCTACAATACACTTCTCACAGACCCAATCTTCACAATTCAACAATCAAACAAATCAAATAAGTCAATCTCAATGACAGGTAGTTTAGTCACACATAACAAGTACATCAATCACAATCCACAAGTAAGTCACGCATAAGCATCGAGAGCATCAAGTTGCAATGATCATCACTAGTCGGAACCATTTTTCATCGGCTTTAAAACACTCGTCGGTAAAGACTTGGGTATAATAACACTCGCCGACAAAGACCTCGGCATAATAACACTCGGCAACAAAGATTTCAGCATAATAACACTCGCCGGCAAAGATCTCGGCATAATAACACTCGCTGACAAAAACCTCGGCATCATAACACTCACCAGCAAAGACATCGACATAATTACACTTACCAACAAAGACTTCGACATCATAACACTCGCCGACAAAGATCTCAGCATCATAACACTCGTTGGTAAATACCTCAACATAATGACTCATCACATGTCTCATCACGACATTTACAATCAATCCATACAAACAATATCACACCATATGGAAGAGACAACAAATCATACAATTCAAGTCCACAATCATGCTTTGAAGCATTTCATCAATCAATCATCAAGGTCATAATAATACAATTCACATTATCATGTTCATCACCTAATCTTTTTCATTTCAACTCTTTTTCGTTCATTTAGATATAACAAGTGGATAATTTAAACCCTTCAACTCATTTCCATTACTCCCAACACACAATCAACGAAGGAAGAATACAAATTCAACTAGAATAGAAAGTTTAGGAAGCCACTTGTCATAAATCAATCAACAATCACTACAATAGTTGAGTCTTCCTATTCTGAATCATTTCCAAAGCCACAAAATCTATAAATAAGCAAGTATTCACAATCACTTTTCGAAAACAGCAACACCCACATTCATTGTCTTGAAAGGTGGGTCAATCAACACAATAACCAATTTCAAAAATAAGGTTTCAATCCCAAATTTAATACTTGACAACATTACTCAAGGCTTTAGGAACTCATTAGGAAAAATTATTTTGAAAAAAGAATCAAAACCACTTCAAAATTACTTTTTTATTAAATTCGTGGGGTTCTTGAAGATAGCCCAAATTTCTCATTTCAAAGATTGATTGAAACACATAAATTCATAAATAAAAATGGGTAGTTGAGATCTAGAGTTAATAATCGTTACCCAAAAGTTTTTACTCGAAAACCTAGTTCAAATTGCCTCCCCAAAGCTCTCAAACTCAAAAATAGTGAAATGAAGCTTGAACACAAAGTTTTTAAGCTTCTTAAATCTCCTTATGAATTAAAACAAACTTCAAAATAATGAAATGAGAAATTCAAACGAGTAATGATTTCTAATGGCTACTCAATCAATGGTGGTGATATTTCATATTTAGCAAATTTCAAGAAAATTATGGTGTTATGCTATGTATTTATGTAGATGATAGGTTGATCTTTGGAACTGATATTGAAAGAGTAAAAAAGAAACAAAATCTTTTCTAGTTTCTCAATTTGAAATGAAAGATCTTGGAGAAGCTGATGTAATTTTGGGTATTAAAATCATGAGATTGACTCTTACTCAATCAAGTTATATTGAGAAAGCCTAAAGAGGTTTGACCACTTTGACGACAAATCTGCCTCTACACCATTTGATCCTCGCATCAAACTAATGCGAAACTCTAGAGATGTTCTTGACCTATTGACATATTCTCAGATTGTTGGGAGTCTTATGTATGCCATGCATTGTACCAGATTAGATATTGGTTATTCCGTCGAAACTTTGAGCAAGTTTACTAGTAATCTTAGAGTTGAACATTAAAATGCCTTAATTCGTGTTTTAAGATATCTGAAGGGTACGATTAATGTTGGCATACATTATTTTACCTTTTAAGATGTTCTTGAATGCTATAGTAATGCTATATGGAATTCTGATCCAAATGACTCTAAATCTATTACTGCTTGGATTTTCACTTTGGTTGGAGCAACGATTTCTTGAAAATCAAAGAAACAGACATGTATTACTCACTCAACCATGGAGTCAGAATTTATAGCTATGTCTTGTGTTGGAGAAGAAGTTGATTGGCTGCGATCTATGTTGATAGTCAGTACCACATTTAACTATCTATTGTGATAATCAAGCTGCTATATTTTGGGCTTCAAGTGATTTCTACAATGAAATGTCGAGACAAGTTCGTCTCAAACACAATCATGTGAGTAGATTATTAGAGGAAGGCATGATATTGCTTCAATATGTGAAGTCTAGATTTAATTTAGCAAATCCTTTGTCTGAAGGGTTAGGCAAAGAGTTAGTGGTGGAAACTTGTAATGGGATGGGAATAAAGGTTGTTGTAAATTAATTGTACATTATGGTAACCCTAACTAATGATGTAATCTTGGGTTCAAAGGGAAAACAAGTAAAGTTACAATTGTGAAGCACATCAATAAAATTTCCATTTACAAAATAAAGAAATAAGTAGATGTGCATGATTGAGATTCTTTTTTCTTAATAAATTTATAAGACCAATCTTGATTGGAGTTATTAAGATAAATATTTTCAATATCCTTACTAAAGAGAAGGATGAGATTATGTTCTCTTAATAACTCTATAAATCGATTTCGGTTGGAGTTTGTAGGAATACTCTTAATAGATTTACCGTTACTTTGCTGCAAAGAATGATGAGATTAATTTCTCTTAATGAAATTCATAGACTATTTGGTCGGAGTATACAAAGTTACTCTTGATGAATTTACCGCACTAAGTGCGAAGTGGAGGCCGCTTCAATAAGGTGTTAACAGGAAAATCTTAAAGCACTTGGCTAAAAGGATTCAGGACACATGGCCGTAAGGTGTCAAAGGAGTTTGATTTTCACTGATACATGGTGATATGCATGGAGTATTTTTCTATTTCATTCAATGAACCACTTAGTTCAAGATTCGCTCACTAAGTAGTCAATGATTTAGAAAGTCGGCACTAGCTAATGGTTCAAGTCCAAAAGACATCAATATTGGTGCATGTTGCTAGATTAATGTCTCAAAATATTTTTTGAATTTTTCAAAGATAAAAATTTCTTGAAATAAGTGGAGGATTGTAAGAGTTAGTGTTTCAATTAATTTTGAAAAAAATTCATCCGTTAAACATTTTGAAATATACAAAATACATGATGTGAATTGTAACATTCATTTTTGTTCTAATTCTACGTTATAAGTATTTTCGAAGAGGCTTTTTAATTCTATGTTATGGTTTTTTGGAAGATACATTTTTCTTTTCAATTCATGAACCTATAATAAATACAATTTAATTAAAGACTTTTCTTGCAAAAAAAATTTCCTATAAATTGAGTTTCTTTTGGTTGAAAAGATAAGCACTAAAAAAAATTACTTTCTCTTGAAAAAGCTTTTGTGAGACATTAATCAAAAGGTGATATCACCAATTCAAGAATAGAAGAGCAACATTTTTTAATGCAACTTATTTTGTGGCTTAATTGAATCCTGAAGATAGAGTTGTTATTTATTCTTCCGTTTGCTCGTGGGAGAGACTCCAACTAACTTCAAGAAACATATTAACGTGCCTCTAAGCCAAGCAAGTTTTATTTTGGATTCCTTGTATTTTTGTCATTCTTGTTCTAACAACAGTATGAGTATATGTGAGTCATTTGTATAACGGTAAGGATATATATGAGCCACTTTCATAACGAGGGGTATATATCATTTGTAACGTCACATCTTCTATATTTGAATTTGAGTGCTCAAAACAAATATATATGTATTATTTGTTCCAAAAAGTATATGTTAGGTTAATTTTGGTCCACCTTATATAATGTCTTTTTCTACTTTCATTATCCAATGAGAACTGTCTTTAGAAACCACTTAGAAGTAGATACGAATATACAAATGGTCACCTTCTAAATTAAAGTATATATTTATGGGATTATATGGTACTCTTTTAAAGTTGGATGGCTTTGGACATATTGGTGTATGATTAATAGTTACATGCCCACTATATATTAAAAGTTGTCGATCCTTTTAGGTTTTTTTTTTTGGAAAACTGTGACATACTTTGTATATATTATTAACTTTAGAATGGATGATCAAAAGTTGATTCAATATGTTAAAAGAACTATATCACATCATTTGGTGCCGGTTGATGAATAATTCTAAGATATTTGTTGAAATCTTGTTTTGCCTTTGCACATTACTCACTATGATCCTTTTTTAGTTCGTAGAAATAATTTATTCAAAATACTTATGATAAAAAATAAATGGAGAAAGATAAATATATATTATAAATAGAGAATAGTATAAATTGAGATTAAATTAGGATAATTTAGTCAAATTATATTTTAAATGAATATAATTCACAAGGGTGTACCAAAATAAAAAACATAGACAAATAAAAGGGACAGTGTATTTCATTAGAACCTAATTAGTTGAGCAGTTCCAATATGTTAGTGCTAAATGACATCCAATTGAACATCTTAAAGTTGCAATTCTCTTTATTTATCACTCATGTGATAAAATAAAGCTAATAGAGTACATAATTAATATTTTCTTTCAACATGCACATCAACAATTAAAAAATATATTTGTCATTATTATGGTCTTGTCTTCTCTCAATTATTTCAATGAGAGAAGATTAATTAATTAGCATATTTGTCGATACTACAAGTCATCACCACCTTGATGAAAATTAACATGCATCTTATGAGCTATATTTAAAAAGGCTAGTTTGTATTTTAACTCGAAACTAGTTGTGTACAAATGAAAATTATAATTGCAACCATGTCAATTATGTAACTAATTGGTTTGAACAAGCTTATGGTAAAATTGTGTCTGATAATCGTATTGTTTATAATGATTTATAGATTTTTATGAGTGGAATAAAATCTTTCTTCGAAATATAATTACTTCGTTTGGGATGATACATAAATGTCCCATGACCCAAGTGACGGAGTCAGAAATTTGAGATTCGAACACATAAACATTGGCTCATTCAAAGCATCATTTTGTTCCAAACAAAACAAAAAAATGTTTCACATCCTTTTATGTTTACAAGGCTCCAATTGAACACAAAAAATAATCAGAGCCAACTCCAAAATCATATTTACCTCTATAAGATTTCTATATACTCTTATACTTTGTAGTACTAATTTTAGTGTAGTTTGTATAAATTAAATATGCAATATAATAAGTAATTATAGGTAGAGAAAAATGGACCAGCCACAAGTAGGCCTCTTCATATTGGACCTGGGCCTTTTCACATTGGGCCTGGGCTCAGCCCAGTGTACTTTTTTCACGCATTGAATTCATTTTCTCCAATCGCCACTCATCTCGGAGCCGAGCAATGAAAGAGTCCGCTTTCATGTTCACATCCGGGCTCGGGCAAGTGACCGACGGCCCCGTTGAATCTTCACCGTCCATTGCCTCCGACGACGATCTGACGGGCATATCGTCAACGTCAACGTCTTCAAGGTCCGGCGAGCTGCAGCGAGAGCTGTTCGCGGTCCGTATCCTGACGAAGTCACCGGAAGGGACGAAATTCATCTCCCGCATTTTGAACGGCGGCATAGGAGGCGGAGGTGGCATTGGAATCAAAGGTGATTGCGAGCCACTGTTCAAGTTATCGTCGTAGTAACTGGCGGCTGGTTTTGTTGGCAATGGAGGTTTGCTCCAACTGGATGAATGTCGACGTGAAGGTTGCGGTGGTTGCATTGGTGGTTGAGAATGCGTCGAACTTTTTCTCCGCCTTGATGATGAAACGTTTGCTTGTGGCGGAGGTGGAGGAGGAGGAGGAGGTGTTGGAGTCGAAATTGATGATTTGAATCTCCTGCTTTTGGTTCCATGTTTGAACAAATTATTGAGAATTGAAGAAGGTGGAGGTGGTGGTGGGGGAGGTGGAGGAGTCGATGTTGATGTTTGCTGGAATCGCTTACTTTTGCTGCCTGTTTTGAATAAATTGTTGAAAATTGAATTAGGAGGGGGAAGCGGTGGAGGAGGAGGAGGTGATGGCACATTGGAAGGATCGGAATGTATACGCTTACTTTTCCTATTCTTCTTGAACAGGTTCTGAAAAACCTTAGACGGAGGTGGCGGCGGTGGTGGAGGCGGAGGCGGCGGTGTTGCTGGTGGCAGGACTTGTTCCGCAGATGGTGGAGAATCGGAGACACTCTCAAAATTATCTCTCTTCTTTGTTCTCCTCCTGTTTCTCTTACTCTGATTGTACAATGAGGCAATAGCTGTGGCTAATTCCTTCGTGCCACTCTTTCTCCGCTGAAGCTTCTGAGGCTTTTCCACCGGAGGTGATAGGTCCGTTGGCAGCGACGGCGGCATAGGAGGTGACGGTGGTGGAGGCTCTTGTTTTTTGTTGTGCTCAACTTCAGCTTCATTACTCTGCATTTCAGCCTTGTCTTTGCGCGGAACAGTGTGAAAGGATCTTCTCCTTTTCAAATTCGCCTGAGGCGCCTTCGATGAGCTAATCGGAGGAGGTTTTTCCGGCAATAAAGGTTCAGGTGGAGAAGAACGACTTTCAAATGTATCCACCGGAATCACCTTAACGTCAGGTTCTTCCCTCTGCTTCTCGCTCCTCCGTTGACGGTGAGTATCATATTCCGATGCTGTAGAACGGTACAAATTCACACCAAAATCATCATAAAACCGAGAATGATTCTCACCGGTTTCCCATTGCGGCACTTGTCTCAGATCAGGATAGGAGCTGCTGCTTCTTCTCAGACGATTGACACTAGTTTCAGGTACACCAAAATGATATGTTTTCTCATCACTAGCCTCAAACCATCGATCATTAGAAACAGGACGCCGCATATCATGATCAACATCAACATCAGCTGATGCTGATCCATCATTAAAATTAGAAGATTCAGTAGTTGAAACATTCCTATTTCTCTCAACAGCTGAATTATCATCATTCTTTCGGGCAAATATGCCGCAAAGAATAGCAAACACTACAAGCAAGATATTAAAAGAGTCCCATCCCTTTTTCACAGAATTAGGTCGAAGAATTTGGGTAGTGTGGGTAAGGAGAGGGGGAACCAAAAAGAACAAGACGAGGAGAGCGAGAATGGGTATGAGTAGGATGAGAATAACGGGGTTGATGATAGGAGGAGAAGGTGGTTGTCGGCGGTGTTGACGGAGGAGTGTGGTGGTTGGTTGGGACCAGATAGGTGGAGAGTCTCCATCGAGTTCCATGGAGTGTTAAAGGGTTTTTTCCCTTCTTTTTTTTTTTTAGCTTTAAAGGTGGACAGAAGAAGAAAGCTTTAAAAGCTTTTGGGAGGGAGAGGGTGGCCTTCATTAATGATGATTGATGATAGAATTTATAGAAAATGTTTTCGCCTTTATTAAAGTATACTGTTGCCATTTCAATTTATGTGAGTTAGTTTAAGATGGTAAATCATTTTATTAAGTGTTAAATAAATATTTTAAAATTAAATTTATTACTAAATATAGAAATGTTAGTTTGATGCGATAAAATATTTCATTAATGATAAAATGATCATTTTAAAGTTAAATTGTAAATAATATAAAAAGTATTATTAGTTATAATAATTGATAATTTAAAATATTTAAAAGATATATGAAAATTTACTGTCAAAGATAGACATCTCGAAATCTGAAATATGTCACATAAATTGGGACAAAGGGAGTACTAAATATAGAAAGAAAAATAAATCATATAAATTGAGACAGAGTAGTTTTTTCATGTTAATCTATTTATCTAGTTTTAATTTAATACAAATTTAAGAAAGTAAAAAAACCTTTTAAATTATAAAATCTTAAATTAAAAATATGTAGCATGTACTAAAATCTTCTTTAATCTCTAGAATAAAAAAAAATATTGTTTGAAAAAGACATTTTTAAAAAACGAATTCAAAATATAAATAAGTAAAACAAATTGGAACAAATGTATTTTAGTAACTCATTTTCAATAAAAAAAAATATTGGCTGTGTTATGTATACGGGTGTGCTGGAGCCTCCTATTAATTTCCAACAATCATTAGTCTCTAATTCTCATTTTTCAATTATCGCAATAGCTAAGTTTTGAATAATTTCAATTGAATTATACGAGGAAATGAAAGAATTTGAGTTGTACTCTCAAGACCTGAGACGAATTCAGAATTTGAAATTTTCGAATGCATCAATATTACCTTAGCTCAAATATGAGCTCTAATCTAATATCAACTCTGGTCTCATGGATGGTTTCTCTAACTTAGACCCACAC
Source organism: Solanum tuberosum (assembly GCF_000226075.1). NCBI lineage: Eukaryota > Viridiplantae > Streptophyta > Magnoliopsida > Solanales > Solanaceae > Solanum > Solanum tuberosum. Next base: position 666,448 of record NW_006238961.1, on the reverse strand, counting down.
CACAAGGCACTTCTATTCGTTTAATGAGTTCACTGTTAACTATATTCTAATTTCTGTCAGTTTCTCAAAATAGATATACATATATGCATATGATTTTTTTCGAAATTAGCAGGTGCACGTGAGCTCCCTCTGCTCAAGGTACAATAGTATTTTAATTTATAAATGGAATGCAAGCTAGAATTGTTTTTCTCTTTAAAACAAAAGTTACACAAATTAATTAAATTTCTCTTTTTGATCAAGAATTGTAACACATATGTTGGCTAAACTTGAACAAAAAATGGTGCATTCCATATTTATGTCATTTGTTGAAAAGTTGTTGGTTTAAATCTATGGTAGGTTACTTGATAATATGTTTAAGAATGCAGTATCTACCTAATATATAATGTCCCTTGCCATCTAACACTAAACTAAAGAAAGAAAGAAAATAAGTAACTTAATTTTTGCATAATGTTTTTGTATATCCCCAACTTGTGTCATAATAAAAGGCCGATGTCAAACAGTTGTTGGTCAGAGGGGGAGCCCTAATTCCCGGGGAAGGAATACTGAATAATACGTCTATATATTAGAGAGAAGAATAATGTTTTGTTGGAGCGTGGCTGTAATGATTGAAGTTTCAAAACTTTATAACATGAAAAATACCAAAGGACACCTTTAAATCAAGTACTACTAATTCATCTGCTACAACTTTATCTAAACAATCAAGAAAAGGACACCCCTTTGGGGGTGGGGGTCCCCTCTTCACTTTTTTACCCATCCCCTTCATATTTCAACATTTCCAAATTGCACTACAATGTTTGGCTTAAAGGAGTACAATAACTTATAGTAGTAATTAGTGATGTAAGTTAAAATTACGACAGAATTTTAGAAGAGCGTAATAAAACATATATGAAGTAGCTAATTGAATTGTTTAACGTGGATGTTTAAAATGTTTATAGAATGAAGATGGAGTATAATGATATTGTTATATAAGAATAAGGGGTATTTGGAATTGCAATAATTATATGGGTATCAAGGTTTTGAGCCACATCATATAAAAATTTGGGAGAGGATGCTGGAGATGAAAATGAAGAGGAGTGTCCATTACTGAGAACTAATTTGGATTCTTGTTGGAGAAATCAACTAGAGAATTCATCCATCTAGTAAAGAGATTGATGGTGCAATATAGGGAGAGAGAGTGGCGTGTATGGTCTTCATTGGCCTAAATAATATCATACGACAAAAAACCCCTATGGGAGTCTATTGAGATGTTTAGAGACTAGATGTGTACTTGTATCTTACATTAGGGATATTGAAGACATGCACACTAGAATCGAAACCTTAGTGAGGACAGTGAAAGAGATTTGGAACACTTTCTAGTTGTAATAAAATTGCTCCAAGATCTGATCTTAGCCCATTTCTTTTTTGCTTTGGTGATGGATCAACCAATGTGACATATTTGAGGGGAGGCTTCATGGTGCATGTTATTTGAAGATGACATAGTAATGATTGACGATACTCGTAGCAAAGTTCATGATAGATTGGTGGTTTGGAGACAAGACCCTAAAATCCAAAGAATTCGGGTTGAGTAGGACCATGAAAGGGTATTTGTGGTATGAATTTAGTGACGTGACACACGAGACATATGAAAGTGAGGATTGATGCACAAGTTATGAGAGAAAACTTCAAGTATCTTAGGTCTATAATCCAAGATATTGGAGAGATTGACGATGGTGGTAAAAAAAGAAGTCTTGTATCCAAAATCTTGTGTGATAAGAATGTACTATCAAGACCTTAGGGTAAGTTGTATAAAGTGATTTTCATACCAACTATGTTATATGGGATGGAGTTTTGATCAGTCAAGAACTCCTATGTTGAGAAGATGAAAATAATGAAAATGAGGATGATGAGGTGGATGTGTGGGCATATAATTATGAGAGATAGAATTAGGAACAAATATATTCTGGACAAAGTGGAAGTGACTCCAGTGATGGATAAGTTGAGGGAAGCGATACTGAAATGGTGCAGACATGTGAAGAGGAGATGCAAAGATGATCTGGTGAGAAGGTGTGAGAGGTTGGGTATGGCGAGTATGAGAGGAAAGGTAGAGTTAGCGGTAAATCGAAAAAATATTTGAGAGGATTTATTAGACATGATATTGCACATTTACAGCTTACCAAGGACATGACCCTATATAGAAGGATATGGAAGTCGATGATTAGCGTAAGATTAGTAGGTAGTCGAGCATTGTCTAGGTTTCATATTTATCAATTAGTTGTTGTTCCTTGCTTCGGTTATCATATTATGTGATGTTTGCTATTGTTCTCTTTCGTATTATGTTCAACATGATTGATTCATTGTTATATATTTCTTTTCATACTTGTTTTTGTAATGTTTTACTAGTGCTGAGAATCTATCAATAACAATCTTTTAAAGTGTAATATTTTGTTTCGAAAAATAAATTTAAACTATCAATATTAAAGTGTCGATTATGTTTTAATCGAGGTTAAGGCAATATTCTCTCTGTCTCATATTAGATAGAGATTTTCTATTTTATACGGTAATTAAGAGATCATTAATAGATTGATCAATTTTAACATTTTGCCCTTTGTTCATATTAATTAGTCTTTTGAAAAAAGAAATTTTGAATCTTTAAAATTTGTTTAAACTTTCAAATGTCATATTAATTGTAGGGATAAAATGGGAAAAGTTAATTAATTCTTCCCAATTTAGAGTGATAAAGTGATATTAGACAAATATTTTTAGTAAGATGCCATTTAATATTGACAGATTTATTACTTTAAAATACTCAAATTACTTCAAAAATATTAATTCATAAAATTACTATTAATGAAAAATTAAGCTTCTAAAATTTGATGCCTAAAATTATTGCTTTAGCTGAACCTTATCCTTCAACCAACATTTAAATCAATAAATATATACTCGCTAAAATAGTTAAAATGTAATATGACCCGAAAATTATTATCATGAAAAGTAATTCCAACATAAATTGTCTCAAAATCAAACGGTAGGTCATAGTTTAAAGTAAATTGCAATTGTTCATGTATCAAACTTTATTTATTTATTTGATTTTCAACGCAGTATCGGAGTTCTCATTAAAGTCCCGATTAAATTTAGATTGTATAGTGCAGAGCCTATTTGAGAGTAGCGCTCCTAATATGATTGTCTCTATATTCAATACTCGGACCTAATATCTCTAATTAAAATTGAAGCAGTTTCATCACTGTATCAAAATTAGGAGGGGGAATGTCAAGTCAAATCCACTACGTATGAGATTGACTTTTTGCGATTTTCGAGTCCATTTTTGGTAGTTGGCTAAATCTTTAGGTCCACCTATCACATTAACTATAGCATGCAGGAAATTATACTCTCACGCAGTAGAATGTTTGCCAAAATAATAATAATATTTTCTTTGTTTTAATTTGGTTATTTCATTTTGACTTCATACAGAACGTAAATAGGATTTTTGTATTTTGTAATTTTTAAATTAAAGATATATTAAATATTATCAAATATTTTTTAATTTTTTTGTTTTAAAGATTCTATATGAAATATATTGACTCTAATAATTTATGAAGTGGATTAATATTGGATCAAATTTAAGCAAATGCTAAAAAAGAAGTAATTTATTTCTGATTTACGTAATTTCCGCAGAATTACTCACTGCCTATACTCAAGGGCAGACGTATTACAATTTACAGCAATTTAAAAAGTATTTTTGAACAACAATTATAATTAGTGTTTGATCAAATTTAAAAATAATAATATTTTTAATGTATTTTTTCATAAATTCTTTTGAGAAAAAACTATGTTTTTCAACTACTCAAAATCACTTTTTCTTCTTTTAAAAGATTGGTCAATCACCTCCACTTTGAAAAGAAATAATTTTTTTTAAAAATAAATTAATAAGCACTATTGAATTTGAAAAATCTTAACCAAGCAGGATATAAATATCTAATAAAAATAAACTTATTAAATTTTAAATTTTGAACCCAGAGCTACATTAGAAAATTATCTTTAGCAAGCACTATTTAGTTTAGTTTGTTGATTCAATTACTTTGTCACGAAGTATATCGATTTCATTAAATAATGTGTTAACTCTTCTTTCACTTTTTTCATTGAAAAATTATTTAAAATTTTTCAACAGGCGCAGACTTCTCCTTTAATTTCAATAAAAAATGACAAAAGTTAAATCATTTTTGAAAGGGTGGGAAGGAACTATTGAGGCAACTTGAATGGTTTACCGAAAAAGATTTTGGTAGAGTGGTAAATAGTCTTTCATTCTTAATAGGTTTCAAATTCAAGTTCCTTTGGATACAAAGCCGTCTTTGTTAGAAAGCGTATTGCCTCTAACGTGGGACTTTCCGACATAAGTTCGAATTTAATCGGGCATCAATATGAGTACCATACACCGAATTGAAAAAAAAATACTTGGATGGTTTAATTAAGAAGAATATTGCCAAACTTTGGAAGATTTGAACTTTTGCTTTAATACATTAGAAATTTTGACTTTTACATCATAGTGCACCAACGTTTCATGCACCTCTTCCGGCTTTTTTCCTTAAATACTCATTTGTAAAACTAAAAATTTAAATTTTCACCAAAAGAAAAAAATAAAAAAAAAATACTACTTTAAAGGTCTTACCTTTATTTTCCCATGCATAAAAAATGCATGTGACCTACTTCATAACAGTTGTTCATCCTCAAAACCATGCGCACCGAAATAAATAAAAACAGAGGTAGCTATTAGTATTTCTTCTTTTTTTCTAAGATAAATAAATTGAAATAAACATTGACAGCAAAGTTTGAATTTACACCTATTATAATATTAAATATAACTTATAAGTTAGTGTGATAGAGATATCTAGGGGTGGGTATTTATTTTTTTCGATTTTATCAAACTTCTATTTGATTATTTGATTTGAAAACATATTTATTGAAGATTGAACCAAATAATTAGTTTGGTTTGAACTTTTTCAACTTCGACCCGTTTGGTTCTATATTTTTAAAACAATTTATTCGATGCAAATAAAAAATAATTTTAAATGAGAATCACATTATTATCAAAATACTCCCCCTAGGTTAAATCCTGTAGGGGTACCCCTAGTGGTTTTTTACACCTTTTTGAGCCGGATGTTTTCTATGTATAATACTGTGTTTTTACTTACTATTCCTATTGCTTTGTTGGAACATGTTAGACAACCTGTTTCACACTTAGGTGAAAAGTTAAAGTTAGTAAATTACTAGGTCGTGCAGAATAACAATTGGTATTAGAGCAAGTTAGCTTACAAAGGCTAATACCTAAGATAAGATCAAGATGAATTATGCACCACCTATCGGACATAACGAAGGAAAATCAACTATCAGACCTCCAATATTCAATGGATCACACTTAGGGTGGTGGAAGGCACGCATGAAATTTTCTTTATGAAATTTTTGAAAATTTCACAGAATATGAAATTTTTAAGATAAAAAAGAATGAACCTATACTTGATATGATTACCAGAATTACCACTCTAATCAATGAGTTGTCATCACTTAGAAAAGTTCTCACTACTGAAGAACAAGTTGCCAAAGTTTTTAGGGTTCTTCCTAAAGCAAAATGGGATGTGAAGGTCACTACCATAAGGGAAATTAAGGATATCTCCATTATAACACTTAATGAATTAGTAGGAAACCTTAGAACCTATGAAATGAATATGAAAGGTCAGAAGAAGGAGGAAACATTCAATGAAAAATCACTAGCTCTGGAAGCATTTGATGATGAAGAGTCTGATTTAGATGAGGAACAAATGACTTTCCTGGCAAGACACTTCAAGAATTTCTTAAGAAAGAAAGAAAACGAAAAGAAGGGAACAAGTAACAAGAAGTGATCCAATGATAAATAGCAATTCGGGTGATACAAGTGTGAAAAAAATTATCATCATGACAAAAATGCCCTCAATAGGAAGTTGAATAGAGAAAAGAAAGGGCTGAAAAAGAGTTAAGAGAATAGGCGGCCAAATAGAAGGAAAAGGAAGAATGTGTCATGGTAGCTGCTTGGGATTCTGGAACTGAAGAATTTGATGTTGATGAGGTAGATGAAACAACTTTCATGGCGGTAGGAAATTCTGATCTCGAAGAAGAAGAATCAACATTTGAGGTAAACACTCTTGATTTAAAAGAGAAGTTGCATCTATTTTTTTCTTAAAGAAAACTAATTAGCATGTTGAGTAGCTTAAATTAATGATTTTTAAAATTTAACCTTTGAAAGAGATCAACTATTTAAAGATTTTGCATATCAAAAATTTGAGTGCATGAATTTTGAAAATTACAAAACTATAATAGAAGAAGAAATGTTCTCTAAAGAAACAGGTTGATAAACTCGAGTCATCAAACTTGAATTTGAAATCTAAAATTCTTAAGCTGTCCATTATTGAAAAATGGAAGATAAATGATATTGAGAACATATTAGAACATGATATGATAGAATGCAAAATTATTATTTTTTTGTGAAAAATATAAGGTGAAAAAAATTAAATTTAGAAGTGTCTAGGTTGAAAATGAACCTTGAAAGAGCAAATAGATGGACTAATTCCTCCGAAATTATTAACAAATTGAGTGATAAGGTGCACAATGAGAAGGGTAGTATAAGATTTCATAAAGAAAATATTATCTCTAAAGATTTGTGTTATATTTGTGGTAAAATTGGTCATCCAACTACTGAGTATCCAGTTGTTAATGATTTTAGAAAAAGAAATACTAAATTGACGAAAGGAAATAGATTTATACCTATTGACAGAAACAAGTCCACTAACTTGTTGCTTAGATGGGCGAGAAGAAATCTGATTCATCCTTTTGATCATAAGAAAGAACCCAAGCTTGTATGGGTTCCTAAGATTAACCCTTGAGATGTTTTGCAGGTGAAGTTGAATGGAAGCAAGTGATATTAATTCATAGATACTGCTTGCTTAAGAGATGTGAATGAAAACAAACAAAAGTTCCTTTCGGTCACTTCACAATAAGGGGGAATGTGTTATTTAGAAAAAAAAAATGTAGTGCATGTGTAAGGAGGAAGCAAATGAGATTATTTTTAAAAAAAAAAGGTTGAGGATGAAAGTGAAACTGATGAACGTGCATTGAAACATGTTGTACCACTTGATCCAACTGTTGAACAGACTAAGGGCCCATTGATAGGGGAACACCAAATCTTAAAACTAATTCATCCACAAAAGTATGTGGTTGCTGGATCACGTTGTTCTTAACTTCTATGAATCAAAAACAATTGATGGATTTTGACACTAAGTATGGAGTATTTTGAAAAGAATAGTGTAGACTTGGGAATGATTAAGATTGTGTGAACTCTCCTGAATGATTGGCTAGAATAATTGTTCTCCTTAATTTTATGAGCTAAAATGTTATTCAATTCAATCTTACATATTTAGTTGTGTGTCCCAATTCCAAATTTTTGACTTGTTTTAACCTAATTTTGTATTAGATTGTGCAGAAAAATGGTGCAAACAAACAATGATGATCACAAAATTACTCTTATCAAATATGTTCTATATTGATAGAGGTTAATATTGTCCAAAGTGAAATGATTGAGCACTCGTGTGTCATGTATTAGTTGTTCTAATACACAATAAAATAATCGTCAAAGCTCAAGAGTCTTAATCTTTCAAATTGTTCTTTCCCACTTAGCCCTCTTGAATTTATTTTGCAATTTTAAATCGATAGTCACCAAAGTATATCTACTGATATTTCTGATGTTGTCCTCTTCATTAATTTAGAACATATATAATTCTCATTCGAGGAGGTAAGTCTAGTTCCTCATTTTCAGTTCATGAGGAAGTACCAACTCCTGAAACACATCTTTCTTCTACTCGACCTTGAACTTCCATATAGAAATCATAAGTGTCAACATGATGTCACTATTAAAGAAGGTGTTAGAGCTAGCATGAAAAAAGGGACATGATTTTCATTGTGATTTTTGAGGAATACTCAAATTCAATTTAGACATGAAATTTTCAAACGAAAAAAGGTTATTGAATAGATGAGCCATGCTAATCTACATGCTTCAATGAGGAAAACTGATACTCCAATGAAAATGTTGAAGTAATGTTTTCACTGATAAAATTGCTAAACTGCAGGTTGCTCATCATCTTATGAAAAAAAATGTCCTTCAGATAAGGATTTAATCTCTACAGACTGATCTTGATGAAGAAATGGTTGAAAATGCTAAAATTATTAATTAGTTGACACAATTATTGCCATTTGTTCCATTCTTCTCTGCACTTTCCAATGTTAGTACCTCTGGCTTTATTCTACTCCTATCTAGTGTTTATTTTTTATTAGTGCTCAATAGTTTTTGCTTCATTCAGTATGACTTCGATCTTATATAGAACATTATCTGGCAGTTTAATGGAATGATTATCTACTGCTTAAATGACTCATGTTCTTGCTCTCTATAATATATTATTATGTTGCATGAAGTCGTTATCTGATTGTCTTGGTGATAGCTAGTGGTCATGAATAGTTTAACTAATCAATCTAATTCGTATATTATAGGATTGACATAACTTTGCAATGATGCCAAAAGGGGATAAGAGTTCTGCAGTGTTTATATTCCATTCAGTGTCTACAAGTAAAATTGTTTGAATGTACAAAGAAAAGAGGTTTGTCACAAAGAAAGATTAAACACGTAAGTTAACATGGTCCAGTCACGAGCAATTGAATTCAAAAAAGCTTTCAAAATAAATAAAGACAAAAATGCAGAAATTAAAAAATGGATAGTGTTAATTTTGTGATAAAACACAAGGGAATAAACATCTGATAAGTTAAAGAGAAAGAATCAATGAGTTCGATTTGAAGAGGGAGTTTAAAGAGGCAAAAGAGTTTTAATTGAAGAAGAAGTCTCACTTGAAATATAATTCTTCAAGTTACTATTGAATTGAAGAGTTGGAGTTCGACCACAATACAAAAGAATCAATGAATTTGATTTGAAGAAGGAGTCTAAAGAAGCAAGAAGTTTGAATTGAAGCAATAGTCTTACTTGAAGTAGAACTCTAAGTCAAGAGAGTTCAAGTCAATGAGGAGTTTTGTCACGACCCGACCCTACACCCTGGACGTGGCTGGAACTCGAGAACCATTGTTGGTCCCCAAGAAAACCCTTATCCTGGCTGACTACAAGCAGAAGACTAATTCAAGCATACATAAGCAGTAAATTGAAAGAAACGTTTAAAAAGAATTTACTAAATCTCAAAACATTGTTGAATATACTAAGTATAAATCATAAGTTTAAAATAAAATATCTGAAACTGAAAGACTCTCCAAAACTATCTATCAATGAAGCCTCTACTATATATAGAGTGTCGGAACAACAGACACGACTACTCAAAATATTACTAATACTAACAACTCATAAAACTGGAGTCCTCTGGAAGATATGAGGTCTTATTCAAAAGATGACGAGTAGATAAAGTGATCTCAATGGACTCTTGTTGAGGATACTAAGAACATGTATCTGCATCATTAAAAGATGCAGGGCAAATGACATCAGTACATTGAATGTACGGGTATGTAATATAGTTGAATAACAAATAACTGAAAGAAAGGACTGTAATAGATAGCAATGAACTCAAGCTGAATGTAAAGAAATAAAAGAGTTAAATCATTTAAAGCTTTACAAAATACTTTCTCATCTCTGAACTCAACATAATTAGTGATATATAAAAATATACTTTAACTCTATTGGAAGATTCTCTAATCGACAACCATCACTATGAGCTACATGATGGTACATCGTCTTGCCCAAGTTGCCAGAACTATCTTATACTGTAACACCCCAGAATTTTTTTTGAACTGAGACTCGAACCATCCTTCGTTGTGAGTAGGATTTTATCGAGGAAATTAAAATTTCTTGAGTGTTAAGGTCACTAGATATAGTACCTTGAGTTCCAAGAAGAACTAAAGAGAGTTTATTCAAGTCATTCCTAGGTTCTTCTATGTTTTGGGTCAACTTCAAATGACCGTAACTAGGGGTGTTCACGGTTTGGTTTGGGTCGGTTATTGGTCAAACCAAACCAACCAACTTAATCGGTTTAAATTATCAAACCAACCAACCAAATATAATATAATATACATTTATCGGTTTGGTTGTTTTCGGTTTGGTTTGGTTTGGTTTGGTTATTCGGTTATTAACCATACATAAAAATAAAATAAACAATTCATTCAAAACGTGAAAAAAGTAGACAACAATCCATTCAAACAAAAATATAGTTAGAATGACTGGCATTACAGAACTTTAGATCATTGAATTTACTGAATAAAACTTCAAAATTCACTATTTTGGCATAGAAGGAAGAGACAATGACATTTTTAGTCCCACAAAGAATTTTCATAGACACTCATATACATGAAACCAATAAGAAAAATGTTCTCACCTTGGACATTTTTTCTTTCATAAGTAAATTATAAAAATAAATTTTGATGAAACATATATAAATTCTTTAAAATTGTTTATGAATATAATATATTATGTATGTATATAAATAACATTTATGTATATAACTTGTTGGTTCGGTTCAGTTCGATTATTTCTTCGATTTTTTTCGAACAAAACCATAACCAAACCAAATACTATCGGTTCTTAACAATCTAAAACCAAACCAAACCAAAACCCAAATTAAATCGATTCATTTAATCGGTTTGATTTGGTTTTTCGGTTTGGATCGGTTTTTATCCAAACCATGAACACCCCTAACCATAACCTTCAGTTCAAGATGAGTTAGGTGTGCTACCAAATACCGTAGGAAATATCTTTGAATTATCTTTCCAACGCCATAGAGTTTTCTTAGTTTCAAGTTAGTAGGAGGGAGATATGTCCATTCGGAGTTAGATTGTCTAGATAACGAAAGCCAAAACCGGATTTTAGAACGGTATTATGGTCTTTTCACTACCCATTTAATTAAATTCATTTTTGGTAATTAATTTGGGGACAAAACTGATTGGATTCAGTTTACGCTTTATAAAAATAAGTTAGGGTTTTGAGAGAAGAGAAAAGAAGAGGATAGGATCAAGGCGTTCGTCGAGGTTCTTGTGTTTTGTTGCGGATTTTCGTCATGGGTTTAATGCCTAAGAGGTATGTAAGCTTCCATAGTGTTGGTTTGTTCACCCACACGCCAATCATGTTATTTTCAGTAAAATTTCATTCTTGAAGTTGAAAGATTAGAGTTCTTGATGAGTTTTTGAGAAGTGTTCTTGAAATTCATCCTAAATTTTGTTGTGTTGGGGTTTTGATGATTTCTTGAGATGGAAGTGAGTATTTTTAGGGCTTTATTGAGTAGATTAGAGTGTACTTATGTTAAGTAATTAAATCCAAGTGATTGGGGAAGAAATCGTTCGATTCTAGGCGAGTTAGGGTGAGAAAACGAGCAAAGAAATTCATCGAGTTTTCTGAGTTGGGGCATGGTGCGTCGCGTCAGCCAGTGCACCCAAAATTAGGTTTTGAAGTTCAGGGGCTGGCGCCCCGCACCACTCAGTGCACCAGGGTCGCCTACCCCGTCCAGTTTGCAATCGGTTGCTCCGTTTGAGTACTTTTAAGTGTACCTTCACTCCCTTTTGATTGTAAACACTCTAAGCTACTTCTAAAAATCTAGAAATCATTCATAACATGATAATAAACTAGAATTCATTATTCAAATTCAAGGTAGAGTTAAGAATTAAGTTTTTGAGAATTCTTTCGAACATTCTAAGAAAGTCCCTTTGAGTCATTTTGTGGAGTCTTCAACAACTTCTAGTAACTTGTTTCAAGACTTGAGCAAGTGAGTATGAGGATGAGGAGAATATATTAATGAGTTTACTTTGTCATCATGAGATTTTTCATATCATGAACCATAACTCTTGAATTCATAATTCACATTCAAGAGAGAGTTAAGTGTAGAGTTCAAGGAAGCCTTTGCGTTCAATTGTGAATCCTTTGAGATCCATCATCGATTTGAGTTAAGTTTTGAGTAAGTAAGTATGAGAATGAGAATAGTCATATACATGAGTTCCTTATTGATATTTTGACCCTTGAGTCGAGTTGTTCATGTCCATAACTTCCGCATGAACTCCATCAGTTGAGTACCTTTGAGAGGAGTAGTATCTTCATGTTCTAACTCTTGAGTATTGAGTTCCTAATCCCCTGTGAGATTATATTTCTAATCATGGGAATATTACATGTTACCCATGAAGTCCTTGAGTTGAATTGTCCATGCCTATAATTCCGCATGAACCCTATAAGTCGAACAGTCTTGAGATGAGAGGTATCTTTGAGTCCTTGAGTTGAGTAGTTCATGCTCATAATTTTGCATGAACCCTCTGAGTTGAGCATTCTTGAAATGAGTAGTACCATTGAAGTTCTTGAGTTCCAAGTATTGAGTTCTATCTATGGTTATTGAAAACCTTGCATTGACTCGTTCACGTCCATAATTCGGTCTGAACCATATTTTAAGAAGTCTTTTACAAACGTTTTAACTTTGTTTTAAGACTTAAGCTTTGAGTTGAGTAAAGAGTAAGAGTAAAGTTCATTTTTTCAAAGATTATATGGGAACTAAGTATTCCCAAGAGTTATGTTTTCACATTTGATCAAGAAAGGAAACATCGGTTTCCAAGAGAGCCTTTGAGCTAGTTTTTGAGTAATTATCTCAAATCACAGAAATAGTTTTGTTTTAAAAACGTATGAGCTGAGTATATTTTGGGAGTAGTATTGAGCACTGAGATGTGGACGCGAGTTCATAATAACTCAAGTCTCCATAAACCATGTAGCCATCATGGGTAGAAATGATCATACTTTTTAGATAACTCCTTAGTGCTCTTTAGCATAGACTAGTGAATCCTCTTAGTTAAGGCGTCCTATATGATGACAAAGTATAGGACAGTTTTGGTAGTGTGGGCAAGACGTTGAATCATCACTTAGGCTCATATTGGTGGTTGTCGGTTAGAGAAGCTCCCACAGAGTTATATTATATTTTTATATACACATTAAGTATTATTGTATTTTCAATACATTGAGTTGTTATCTACAGTTTTACAGCTTTCCATATATATTGCATCTTTTACTAATGCTTTATTCTTGAGTATCATGAGTTGAGTCTTTTGAGTTGAGTATCTTGAGTTGAGTACCTTCGAGTTGAGTATATTGAGTTGAACTGTGCTTCATTGAGTCGAGTACCTTATTGTTGAGTTGTGTCCCATTTCACTGAGTTGAGAACCTTATTATTGAGTTGAGTATCTTATCCTTGAGTACTTCTGAGTTGAGTAAGTTTGAGTAGTTTTGAGTATCCTTGAGTATTCCTTGAGCTGAGTAAGTTTGAGAAGAGGTAAGTATATTCCCCTTTTTTTTTTTATCAAGTTTCAAGCTTATGATATGGTTTAGAATTCCTCTTACATGCTCGTACATTACACATACTGAGCCATTTGGCCTGCATCGTTTCATGATGCAGATACAAGTATTCAGGGTCATCAACAAGAGCTTCGTTGATACCACATGAAGTTCGAGTTAGCTATGGTAAGTCTCCTTGCTTCCGAAGGGTTCCACTTTTACTTCCAGTTATGTCAGTTGTAAGGATGTCGTGGGTCTTGTTCCGACTTCCATCTTTGTCAGTTAGAGGCTTCATAAATAGATAGTAGAGTTTTGAGAAGTCTATTTCATTTATCTTATTAAATGTATTAAAGACTTGAGTTGCCTATTGTTGGCTAGTTGAATATTCTATTTTTATTTCAGAGATATTCATTTGAGTTAAAGATTTGTAAGTTTCATGAATTTTATTTAGTTTTTAAGCTTTGTATGCTTGGGTTAGTCTTCCGCTTGTAGTCATCCAGGATGAGGGTTCACTTGGGACCAGCAATGGTTCTCGAGTGTCGGCCACGTCCATGGTGTAGGCTCGGGGCGTGACATATACCTTGTCGGGATATAGGACACATCAACTAAGTGGATTCACTAATCTATGCTGAAAAATAATAAGGAATCATCTAAAAAGTATGACCCTTTACCCATGTTGGCATACATGGTTTATAGGGGCTGTGAGTTGTCTAAACTCTTCCCCATATCGGTGCTCAATACTACTCCCAATAATATATATTCATGCTCATATGTTTTAAAAACATAACTCTTTCTCTAGTTTGAGATAATTTCTCAAACTACCCTCTTAAAAGAGGAAACTATTCTCGAATTATTTTTTGAACTCATAACTCATTTAGATATCTCAGTTCTCCTTTATCAATGTAAAAATTGATGCTTCTGGGAATACATAGTCCACTTATACTCATACTTGAAAACTCATTCTCAAAAACATTTCAAAATCATATTATAATATGATCTTTGATGATTCAGAAAGTCATACTGCATAAACATTGATGGTATATCTAGATACCATACTGCTTAGACATTGATGACATACACGATTGTCATACTAATCATGTTTTAGAAAACTCTTTTCTCAAAACTCAGTTTAAACATCAAGTATTGGATTCAAAAAGCTTCTTAAAATTTATAACTCAATTCATAGGGTTCATGCGAAATTATGGACCTGAACGACTCAACTCAGGGATCTTAATAGCAATATGGAAACTCAGTACTCAGAACTCAGAACTCAAGGATACCTTGAAGAAGAATCTTGAAAAAGATTGAAAGAATCTTGAAAGAGATTGAAAGAATCTTGAATGGAGTCTTCTACTTTGATTTTTCCTTAGGGTTTTTCCTTAGGGTTTGAGAGAGAAGAGAATGATGGATTAAGAGATGAAAATCTGATTGTTTTGGGTCTTTAATTAGTCAAGAAATCCATTTAGGGTTTTCTTAGAGGTAAAAAGACAAAAACTACCCTTTTTAATATTTTTCCATCGGCTAATTTTTCACAACACAGTATCAGGTTACTAAAATGGTCATAATTTTTAATGCAAAATTGGATTGTTGCAAAATTGGTGGCGTTGGAAAGTAGATTCAAATACCTTTATTTTGATAGGTTATGGGCCACATAAATTCTTATATTATAAGAGATATGGTCGCTTGAAGTTGACCCAAGTAGAATCTTAGATCAAAACTTAATCTATAAGAAAACTTTCAACTCTACTTTATGCTAGGAGTTTCTAGTGACCTTAATTAATATCCAAAATAATTCCTACACTAAAGAATTTACCTTTATACATATGAGAAATTTAAGAATCACCCGATGTGACCCTACAAGTAAATGAAGAATGGTTCGAGTTTTAACTTAGAAATTTTCGGGGTGTTACAATATCTCCCCATTGGGATCATTCGTCCTCGAATTATGGTTAAACTTAAAATGGAAAGGAAAGGATTTACTCTTACTATGTTTCTGACTTCTAAACTTGCCTACTAACATAGACGAACTTATTCATATTAAGATTTGGAACTGTCTATAGCACATAAGTCAAGAACGATATTGTTTTGAACATAGTCACTATTTGTATGAAGTTATCTTACATGAATCAATGGAATCTGGGCATGAAGTAAAAAATAAGACTATTAAGCCTTAAGCAATACAAATTCTAGCTTTCAAGCCTAGTAACACCTCTAACCATGCCCTTTTTTTTTTATGAATACCACATCTCATTAGCCACAACTCATAACTCCTACAAGGGTTTGTGACTGCCCTTACCAAGGTCTAAGTTAAACTGTATGTTGTTAATGTGTTCGAGCCTAATCTCTAATTCATGAGATGATAGACATGAGATGCTTATACTTATCTAGACCACAAGATTTGGGTTTTATACCTCTGTAGGGAAGCTCATCCCAAGAACACTTCTCCTTATAACTGCCTCCAACCCACCTTGAGCCCATATCAAGAAACACCTAATGCATCATACATTTGTCCACATGTTAACAACACCACATTCAAGCCTAATACTATAACCACTCTATGGAGTCCTACTAACCCACTTTCTAATAACTTCTCATCATCTCATCATCTCTACCAACTGAACTTTCATGCATTACCACTAGAAAGCTTGCTTAGTACTCTTGTAAAACTTTTTCTCCTTCTTTCTCCACATTCATAACCTTAGATGGAATAAACACACCATCACTATCGCAATAAGAAATAACAATCCTCTCCTCTATCATCACACAACTACTATCAACAACACCACTCTCCAAAACTAAAAAGGATCACTAAGAAACCTTTAGGGTGAAAGATCATAAACACGATTCACTCGAGATATCTGATATAAGAATATGCATGGCATAACATTATGTTGCTAGCCATTGAGAGTAAATCATAAATTTGTGAGACAGAACATATTGTGAGACTTGAATGCTTATATGAATAGATTCATATCATGAGGCTGATATCCGTAACTTTATGGATTAAGCTTGAGGTTAATGGGCTGAAGTCTTCACCGATGTGAACCTCTCTGAAGTGTATGATCGTAGGTTATGAACATAATTCTGATATAAGAAACATCATTATGATGTTGAAATGATTGAACTTTGAGGAATATGTTAGAGTATGAATGGATTGATGTACCTCTACAACTCTTTCAGAAGACATAACTATCTCATTCTCAACACTTGACTTGATTTCTCATCTTATCATCTCCCCCTTAGGTCTAAAGTTGACACTTGAAAGCTATGGATCTATTACATCATCTCTGAACTAGTCTACATTCCCTTTACTCTAATACTCGAGGAAGGCTTATCTCATGGTTATTGTACTCTGCATAAGAAGGTACTAAGACTCTTTCTAAGACCTCATTCTAAGATACTTCTATTAACCTCTTCTCATTGACTTATAAGACCGCTTCATCTAACTCTTAGGGGTCGTTTGGTATGGGGGATAATACCAAATAGTCCCGGGATTAAATTATAGTACCGCTTATTTTGTTGTTTGGTTGGCAAGTTCGGGATAACTTATCCCGGGATTAATAATTAGTACCGGGATAAGTTATCCCTAACCTAGGGTGGTATAGTAATCCCGGGATAACTTATCCCGGGATAAAATAGGTAAATGACAAAAAATGTCTCTTTCAACCCTTTTGTTATATCACTTTTTTACATTTAATGAAGGGCATTTTTGTAAACAAATAAATTGTTCTTAAAATTTATTATTTGAATACAACAAACCAAACACTCAATAAAAAATAATCCCAACACAACTTATCCCATCATAACTAATCCCAACATAACTTATCCCAACATAACTTATCCCATCATAACTCATTTTCAAACCAAACGACCCCTTAAGGAAAAATAATGCTTACATCAGCTTATTCCACATTGACAGCTCAAATATACTATCTAGACACACATGGAAAATCATTAACTTAATTGAAACTTCATTTGATTACATACAATCTCGGGTACACCTCTTAATGCTCTTGTTACTCTTATGACTTAGCCACATTTCACTGCTCTTATCTAGAAGTTAGAATCCCATACTTGAACCACTCACATTCATTGTAAATAACATCTCAATTCCTCACCTACTCTATGTCAAATCTACCATATCAGATCTGAAGACTAACATCATCATCGTCATGTTTCCATTCTTTTTATCACAAAACTCATCTCAAATTCAAGCTTAATGTTTATTATTAAACCCGAATATCAATATGATTGCTCACTTACTATACTAACTTACAACCACTAGATAAAATTTAAGAAACCTTCACCCACTAAAACCTCATGACAAGTAGTCATTCTTTATCTCTCAGACATCATACTTACAATTTACTGTCACACTTCCTTTCAGAACTCAAGTACTATTTACCCATTCGATATACATCATTACCTAATTAGTTCTGTAACCCTCTGAATATTATGGGCTCTCCCTAGAAAATCATAAGCCTAACTTAGATCTATCACCTCAAGAATACTCATGCTCTTCTATTCAACACCTACACTTGGTTGTTACTGACACAATGCCACATCAACTTAAACTTCTCTCCGAGTAAAGTACACTCCAACTCATACTAACTAGTAACTCTTACTCTACATCCTATCATGAAATTTACACAAACTCATCACCTCTTAGTCTACCCGTAAGGGAAAAATGCTCATTAATAACTCACTAGGTGCATGACTATAACAATATCATTTGCCTCATCAGTATCTATCTTTCTTAGATTACTAAACCTCTGTATGGATTCTTCTAAATTTGGGCACTCTTACTACTACTGTTTATAATATCATAATTCATACTATCTTTTAGGGTGAAAATACTACCCAAGCTCTAAAACACACTTCATTATAAGAGCCTTAACTGAAACAAGTTTAGGGAAAAGAGTCGGGGAATACATCTCGATTTTAGCTCGAACGCACAAATCATATGGATAAGAGTGCATTCCTTCGAAACTTAACACTTAACTCACTCATGGGCTTCTCTCAAGCCCATCCACATTCCCATGACTTCCTCATGACTTTTGCTGAGAGTAACTCATCGATATGGAACTGGCTTTGCTTTTCAACTACCTTTAGTATAAAGGATAGTTGAATGAATCTAAGAAACACACGAGTTTGAATAAGCTCTTTATGACACAACTCTATTCCACGATTTAGAGTATGAAAGAAGGAAAACTTTTGTTAAATATTTGTAGTCCCTCATTTATAGAAGTGGGGCCCTCACAACCATAAACAAAATCCTACTTGATACGGCTTCATAGACACCCTATGATACTTGAACTTTGTGATGTGATACCAAGTTTGTTACGATTCGAGCCTACACTCGGACGTGGCCGACACTCGAGAACTATTGTTGGTCCCCAAGAAAACCCTCATCCTGGCTGACTACAAGCGAAAGAATAACTCAAGCATATATAAGCATCAAATCGAAAGACACATTTAAAAACAGTTTACTAAATCTCAAAACTTTGTTGAATATACTGAGTATAAATCATAAGTTTAAAAAAAATACATGAAACTAAAAGACTCTCCAAAACTGTCTACCAATGAAGCCTCTACTATAAATAAACGAGAGTAGGGACAAGACCCACAACTACTCAAAATGTTACTAATACTAACAACTCATATAACTGGAGTCCTTCAAAAGATATGAGGTCTTACTTAAAAGCTGACCAGTAGATAAAATGATATCAACGGTCTCTTGTTGAGGATCCTAAGAACCTTTATCTACATCATTAAAAGATGCAGGTCGAATGATATTAGTACATTAAATGTATGAATATGTAATATAGCTGAATAACAAATAACTGAAAGAAAGGACTGCAATAGATTACATTGTACTCAAGCTGAATGTAAATAAATAAAGGAGTTAAATCATTTAAAGCTTTACAAATACTTTCTCATCTCTGAACTCAACATAATAAGTAATATATAAAAATACACTTTAACTCTATTGGGAAATTCTCTAACCGATAACCATCCCTAGGAGCTACATAATGATACCGCATCTCACCTACGTTGCCAGAACTGTCCTATACCTTGCTGGGATATAGGACACCTCAACTAAATGGATCTACTAAGCTATGCTTAAAATCAATAAGGAATTATCTAAAAAGTATGACCCTTTATCCATGTTGACATATATGGTTTATGGAGGTTGTGAGTTGTCTAAACTCTCCCCCATATCGGTGCTCAATACTACTTCCAATAATATATACTCATGCTCATATGTTTTAAAAACATAACTCTTCCTATGGTTTGAGATAATTGCTCAAACTACCCTCTTAAAGAGGTAACTTTTCTCAAAATATCTTTTGAACTCATAACTCATTTATAAATCTCAGTTTCTCTTTTATCAATGTAAAAATTGATGCCTCTGGGAATACATAGTCCCCTATACTCATACTTGAAAACTCTTTCTCAAAAACATTTCAAAATCATATTATAATATGATCATTGATGATTCGGGAAGTCATACTGCATAAACATTGATGGTATAGCTAGATACCATACTTCTCATACATTGATGGCATACTTGATTGTCATACTAATTATGTTTTAGAAAACTCTTTTCTCAAAACTCATATTTTACTTTCTCAAAATTCAGTTTAAAACTCAAGTATTGGCTTTAAAAAGCTTCTCAAAATTTATAACTCAATTCATAGGGTTCATGCGGAATTATGGAAATGAACGACTCAACTCAGGGATCTTAATAGCAATATGGAAACTCAGTTATCAGAACTCAAGGATACTATTCATCTCAAGAATATTCAATTTATAGGGTTTATGCTGAAATATAGACATGAATGAATCAACTCAAGAATCTTAATGCATAACATATAGCAATTCAATAATTAGGAATAGAGTTTTAAAAAGGAATAGGAACTCAAGAACTCAAAATTAACTTATCTCAAGAATACTCAAATCTAGGGATAGAATCCTAGATTATTATTTTTCTAATTTGAAAGTAAATGTAGGGTGTGAGGATGAACTAGTCCAACACTATGATAGCCTTACATACTTGGAAAAACAAGATTATTGAAGATTCTTGAAAAATCTTGAAGAAGAACTTGATTAGAAGCCTTGAAATTTTAGCTTGAAGGAGAAAAAAAATCAAGAAAACCTTTCTCGAATTATTTTCTTGAAACTCAATGGCCAAGAATTATGATTTTAATTAGTGATTCATAATTGTATGGAGAAATTTGAGTTGAAAAGAATGAAATTCTTGGATAAAGACTTACCTTGAAGAAGAATCATGAAAAAGATTGAAAGAATCTTGAAAAGGATTGAAAGAGTCTTGAATGAAGTCTTCTACTTTGATTTTTCCTTAGGGTTTAAGAGAGAAGAGAATGATGGATCAAGATATGAAAATCTAATTGTTTTGGGTCTTGAATTAGTCAAGAAATTTGTTTAGGGTTTTCTTAGAGATAAAAAGACAAAAACGACCCTTTTTAATGTTTTCCTGTCGGCTAATTCGTCACAACACTGTATCATGTTACTAAAATAGTCATAACTTTTTACTCAAAAATTGAATTTTTGCGAAATTGGCGGCGTTGGAAAGTAGATTCAAATACCTTTATTTTGATAGGTTATGGTCCACGTAACTCCTTGTATTCTAAGAGATATGGTCGTTTGAAATTAACCCAAGTAGAATCTTACATCAAAACTCAATCGATAAGAATACTTTCAACTCTACTTTGTGCTAAGAGTTTCTAGTGACCTTAATTGATATCGAAAATCATTCCCACACTAAAGAATTTACCTTTACACTTATGAAAATTGAAGAATCACTCGATGTGACCCTACAAGTAAATGAAGAATGGTTCGAGTCTTAACTTAGAAATTTTTGGGGTGTTACAAGTTTGAAGTGAACAATAACTCTATGAAGAGTTGTGCTTAAATATAGGTGAAGTCGTCCATAATAGGTGTGCACTTATAGATCTAAAGGGTCAATGGGAAAATTGCCTTCGCAAGTGCTACCAGCAGGCGGTAGGAACACAATGAAGAACCGCGTCCTATTTGATGTATCTTTAGTTCAGTGTATTATAAACTGAATTAGGAGTGTTGTCTTCAAGTTGGGATAACTTAAAGACTTAGGAACACATACCTTGGGAGGTTTGTGTTGAAGTTTGAGAATTATAGTTCGTAATTCCTTAGGTTACATAGGCTTGTAATATGTTTTGTGTTGAGGCTCAGTGATTTAGCAAAGTTGGAGTTAAATAATTTAGGGGTATAGGTCGTGTTTTTTACACCTTTTTAAGTCGGGTGTTTTTCACGTAAAATACTGTGTTTTTACTTATTGTTCTTACTGCTTTGTTGTAACACGTTAGGCAATCTGTGTCACACTTAGGCGAAATCAGGTACATGTTTTCTTCTGTCAAGGTTCCTAAGATCCAACTTCTTAGTAACACATATTTCTCCTCCCAATCATCAATACTACTACTATCTTCTGCATCCTTCTTAACTGCTACAACTTTCTCATCAATATGTCCGGTAGAACAAGTACTTTTATTTGGTTCATTCTCTCTGATGAGGTAGGTTAATCTCATCACTTGAATAAACTGAGACATTCGTGTCCTCCATATAAGATAATTTGTTGGCTTGAGTTTAATAGAACAAGATGCAATAAAATGGTGAAGTGAGGAGGTTGATAGAGTGTTGGTAGAAGAGGTCATTGCAATTCGATATTGTGGTTATTCTGATTTTTGGATCTAATACATTAAAGAGCAGAAAAGCTTTAAAGCTCTGATACCATGTACAATTCTCACATAAAATAAAGAGAAATCTAGGATTGTATTGATAATAAAAATTGTTGAGTACATGCTCCTTATAAGAATCTTATACTAGCTACACTATGAGTCCTACTACAATACAAATATATTATTTACATGAGTAGTATTACTACTATAACTAAAACACCTTATCCTAGTCAACTTTAGCCCCATACATGATACATTAGCTTAGTCGTACATAAGTTAGGATTTGGTGATCTACAGTAAATATACCAGTCAGCTTCCTTGGACCTATTTCTTTTACATATTTCAATCATCAACTTTCTTGATCTTCAACAATTCTAGATATCAAGGAGGCTTCAATGGACCACGTAACATTCAGTGATTATAGATATCTTGGTGGCCCAAAGTAGACCTGCTTAATGTTTGGTGATTATAGACAATATGGTGATCTTGTCGGCCCGCATAAGGACTTATATTTTCTATTATGAACTACTGGATTAACTAAGGTATTTGCTGCAAGTTTCTCTAATTGTAGTCTTGCTGGCTAAGGGCTTCGAAAAATATTAGTTTCTTTTCATTGAATGCAGTTAGTGCGCGCTAGTCACATGCATACCCAATTGATTTGGCTCAAGATCAAGTATGACACAAGGTGCTAGTTGCACCTCTCAAGATCGGGGCGTGACACCTAGGTATCAAGAGAGATCATGGATCGAATCCCACCTAGTCCTTTCTCAGTCGATTGAGTCGGTGCAACAGGTGTGGTATTCCAAAGGGATGCTAAGGGTTCTCTTCCACATAATCCCTTCTTAGACGAGTTCGTCACATAGGATTTAC
Organism: Solanum tuberosum; assembly: GCF_000226075.1. Classification (NCBI taxonomy): domain Eukaryota; kingdom Viridiplantae; phylum Streptophyta; class Magnoliopsida; order Solanales; family Solanaceae; genus Solanum; species Solanum tuberosum. The sequence goes on along the minus strand of NW_006238961.1, from coordinate 643,504 downwards.
CTAGTGCGCTTCACATATCTTGTGCAATAGCAAATGTACGTATGTGCACCCAAAAAATAGCGATCACGTGTTTTTCTAAGATATTTGAAATATAATGTGTGTGTGGGAGGGGGTAATTAATAATGAAGATATTTGTTAAACAATTATGATTAGTAAAGCATGAGTTACTTATGAAATTTTAAGAGTCAACTAGATTTTTTATATGATTTTCAAATTTTTTAAATAGTTAATTATTGTGATTTATAATATTTTTTTATGTAATTTTTAAATTACAAATGTTACTTCTTCTAACTCTATTTACGTGGCAGTAATACAATTTCAAGAGTTATTCAAATATTTTTATATCTTTTAAAATTTAAATATTTTAAGTTGTTAATTAACGTAATTTGTATAATTTTTAACGTCATTCTTAAATATAAAAAAGGATTTAAAAAATAAAAGAAATAAATAAATTAAGATTAAAAAAAGTTATAATTTTTACATAAATGTCCTAGCTAGAAGCGAACAGATTTAAAAACAATATCTGCTTGACTGCTTCTAATCTTCTCAAGTAGTAATATTATTCAATATTCTATCTCACAAAAACAATACAAAGATTTTTCACATGACTTATTACGAACTACCAACCAATATCGAAGTAGTTATCTGTATCTTATTCTCTTCTTCTTATGCAGCCAACTAAGCAATATATTTGATAATATCAGTTCAACAACCTTTAGAGGTCGTTTGGTTTGAATACAAGTTATGCTGAGATTAGTTATACTTTGATAAGTTATGTTGTGATTAGTTATACTTTGATAAGTTATGATGAGATTAGTTTTTATTGCTTGTTTGGTTTGTAATATTCAAACTTATATTCATTACATAATTTCTAAGAATAAGTTTTTTCTTTACAAAAATACCCTCCACTTTATTTAGTTTTTTTTTTTTTATATATATATTTTACTTGCAAATTTTAGTTATTCATTCTTAAAAATGAAATTTTCATCTTATTTAGCTTTGTGTGTGCATTTCAATGATTGTGTCATATGTTTTTAAAATTAAACTTTCATCTAGTTTAACTTAAAAATAAAACTCCATTTTATTTAGCTTAAAGATAAAATTCACATCTTATTTAACTTAACAATAAAATTAATTTCATCTTATTCAGTTTAAAACTAAAACTTCCATCTTATTTAGCTTAAAATTAAAACTTCCATTTTAAGTTTATTAAAGTAAAAGAAATTTTATTATTAAAGTTATCTACATTTTAATTGATATATAAAATATAACTTTTAAGTGAGTAATAAACTATTTAATTAAAAATATGTAATTTAGTAGTGGAGTGAACATTTTTAGAGAAATCAAAATATAAATAAACATAAGAATTAGGCAAATAAATTCAACTTGTAATGTATTCATAAATAAAAATTGTATTTACAAAATGTATTTTTTTAATATAAAAATATATTATCATAAGAACAACAAATGACTATGGTTGTGAATATTATTCTAAATGTTGTTAAAAATTATGTTTATATACATGAATGTAAAGTGGTGTATAAAAAAGAGTCTAAGGGGGTATTTTTTTTTATTTCACATACTTTATCCCAAGATAAGTTATCCTGGAATTACTATAATCCCACCCCAAGGAGGGATAACTTATCTTAGAACTAATTGTTAATCCTGGGATAAGTTGTCCCAGCCTTTGCAACCAAACAACATATTAAGGCTACTTAAAAGTTATCCTGGGATTAATTCATTTTATCTATCACACCAAACGACCCCTTAAGGTTTAATGGATTGCTTGGTTGCTGATTAAGGGTGTGTTTGGACTTTGGTATGAAGAAAAATATTTTCTGGAAAATGTTTTCCAATATTTTCATGTTTGGTTGGCTTAAAGTTTTGGAAAATATTTTCCAAATCAACTTATTTTCCTCAAATTTAAGGAAACTGACTTCCCTTCAAAAATTAAGGAAAACATTTTCCAAACTTCTACTCCGACCTTAAATTATACTTTTTTTTATCCTACCCCGTACCCGACCCTTCCATCAAATTTTCTTTTTTTTAAAAAAAAAAAACGTTTCAAATAAGTTTTACTCTTACCCCAAACCAGCTCCCCTCCTCCCACCAAACAAAAAAAATTAAAATTTTAAAAATTATTTTAAATTTTAAGATTCTTTTACCTCACTCAACCCCGGACTAGCCACCTCCTACTCCAACCCCGTCCAACCCCAGCCCCGCATTAAAAGTTCATTTTCAAAAATATCAGGTCCTGAGTAGGGTGTGGTCAGGTCCCGATGTGGTCAGGTCCCGATTTACAAGTCGAGTCTGGCCCTGACCAAAAGTTGGGTCCCGCATCGATTGTTGGGATCAGATCTCGAATTGAGATGCGGGATCGTGTCCAAGTTCGAGTGTTGGGATTAGGTCCTAGTTTGAATGAAGTTTCTCAGGTCAGATGTTGGGGTCAGATCTGAACGCCGGATTTTGGAATGGTCGTTGGGGTCGTGTTCTAGTTCGGATGTTAAGGTCAGATCTTAATTAGATTGATTGTAGGGGTTGGTTTGCGAGTCAGAAATTATTTTCCTAAAAAGTATTTTTTACTCTCTAGAATAAAAGATATTTTTGAAAAACGTTTTTCATTCACCAACCAAACACTAAAAAATATTTTCCAAAAAATATTTTCTACTCACCAACCAAAATAAAAAAATAAGTTAGAAATCCTCTTGTTTTCCAAGAAAACATTTTCTAGAAGAACAGTTTCCGCAGAAAACATTTTCCTTCCTACCAAACACACCCCAAGAAGAGAATTGGTTCATTAAAATTAGCATAATTAATTTAATGTGGGGTAATTTTTTAATTGTTTTATACAAAATTCAGCACACCAAAAATATAAAGTTTGTATAAATTATAAATCAACTTATATATTATTTTATATAAAATTAAGAAAATAAAGTAATAAATAGTTAAACAATTAAATTTCACATAATTAATTTTTACTTTAACTCTAACCAACCACTAAACCTACACCTAAGTGTTGATGCTTACACCTTGTTTGGATGGTTGTTACCCATTGTATTGTACTGTATTGTTAGTTTAAATACAATGTTTTTTTTTATTGTTACTTAAATTCTATCGTATCATATCGTTTAAATCCATCGTTAGGTAACGATGAAAAGACTCATTTTATGGAACGACCGATAATATGATCGCACCATTACCTTAATATTTTCTTCTCATTTTATCTTTATTTATTATTTAATAATTATATTTCATCTTTACCCTACATTTTCATAGTATCTCTATCCCGTATATACCCTACTATTCTTATAGGTTTATCATTCAAATCAGAAATGTGTGACATTATATAATGATGGAGAACAATACAACATATCCAAACTGTGTATTCATTAAAACAATATAGTACGATACAATACAGCACAACACAAACCAACAAATATTTTCCAAGATATATTTTCTACTCACCAACCAAAATGAAAAATTAAGTTAGAAATTCACTTGTTTTCCAAGAAAACATTTTCTAGAAAAAAAGTTTCTATAGAAAACATTTTCCTTCCTCCCAAACACACCCTAAGAAGAGAATTGGTTCATTAAAATTAGCATAATTAATTTAATGTGGGGTAATTTTTTAATTGTTTTATACAAAATTCAGCACATCAAAAATATAAAGTTTGATTATCAGGTATATTTTACATAATTAAAATATGTATAAATTATAAATCAATTTATATATTATTTTATATAAAATTAAGAAAATATAGTAATTAATACTTAAACAATTAAATTCACATAATTAATTTTTACTTAACTCTAACCAACCACTAAACCTACACCTCAGTGTTGATGCTAGCACCTTGCTTGGATGGTTGTTACCCATTGTATCGTACTGTATTGTTAGTTTGAATATAATGTTTGTTTTGATTGTTACTTAAATTCTATTGTATCATATCGTTTAAATCCATCGTTAGGTAACGATGAAAAGACTCATTTTATGGAACGACCGATAATATGATCGCACCGTTACCTTAATATTTTCTTCTCATTTTATCTTTATTTATTATTTAATAATTATATTTCATCTTTACCCTACATTTTCATAGTATCTCTATCCCGTATATACCCTACTATTCTTATAGGTTTATCATTCAAAACAGAAATGTGTGACATTATGTAATGATGGAGAACAATACAACATATCCAAACTGTGTATTCATTAAAACAATATAGTACGATACAATACAACACAACACAATACAATACATTATGAAACAACACATTACAACCATCCAAACAAAGTGTAAGTCATGAGAGGTGGCATTTTTTTATTCGGTGTCTAAAACTTGTATTCACGATTAAATTTGAATCATGCATTATATGGCTTTCATCGGAAGTGACACTTCCAATATAGTGTTCTCCATATTCAAGATTCAAATTCAAAATATCTGATTAACGATGAAATAATTCTACCACTACACCATAATCATAAGGAGTTAGAGGTAGCATATCAATTTTCTACTTGGACAACAGCTCGAAGTAGGGTCTGACCCAAGGGAAAAAAGGGACGTGGGAGTGAAGAAAAGACTTGAAAGTAGGGTCTTACTTTAAAGTTGTAAAAACGTTAAAATTAGGATGGGATTGAAAGGAGAGAGAAGAGGTTGGAAAACGACAATTATCCCTTTTTCTAGGCTAAACACCATTCGGACGGTGGCTATGGGGACTACATAACATAAGGGGTCCCTTTTAATTATATATATAGTTTTATCCAAATCTCTCTCTCTCACGTGATTTTTCTATTTCTATTTCCACTTCAATCATTCATTTTCATTTTTTTTGTCATTTGGTTACGGCTCTAATGTTTTTTTTTCTCAACAAATTATAATAATCAACTATAATAATATATTCAGTAAAATTTTATAAGTGGAGTTTGAGAAGAATAAAATGTATGTGGGTAGACTTCATCAATAAATATCTCACAAAAATAGAGAGGTTATTTTTGAAAGACCTTGCCTCAAATGCATCAATCAAAGTAAACGTTAAAGCGTCAAGAAAAAAATTAATATAAAAAATAACATCAAAATAGCGTTATAATTAAAATAAATTGTAGTAATCAATCATCAAAATTTAGTTTTATAATTTGATTACGCTATAGGGATTAATTAAGAATTAATGCTCGCGTACGTATTTTATTATTTTAGTATGTTTTCGTTAAGATACATACTTTGTGGTGTTGAAATGTTATTGGAGTGTAGTTTCATAGATATCTCCATGTTTTATATTGAAAGCACGCAACTTATGATCAATCACTTTAATTAATTTGTCCACAAATTAGGTGTTTGATTGGAGTAATTACTTTTTCTAAGATTGTAACTTCATGAGTATTTAATTACTAGTCGATCATTAGGGCACGTAGTTTATTATCTACTATATTTCTTAATTATTATATAGTAGATCGATGATCCAATCATATGCTGCATCTGATCATATGCATGAAAATCATACTAACTACATACGGAAGAGTCCTTCGAAAATATACATGTATGATGTAACATTTCATAAGAATAACGAAATTAAAATAAAATATATAAATGTCATTTAATTTCATGTATGTCGTGTAGGGATAAACCACTCCTTATAAATTAGGATAACTTACATAAATTTCACTAATTATATTCTATTCCAGAGGTTTCTCCAACTAGAAAAATCTCGAATTTATTATTACTCGACAATACATTTCTTGAATGTTCGATACATTGTAAATGATACATTACTTAATGGCATGAATGTATCCGAAAGGGATAGAGATGTATCCGAGAGGGCATATGGATATATCTGAGGAGGGGATTTTGTATATTTTTTTAAAATAGTAAGAAATTTTAGAGATTATGATATCTTTAAGTTGTGCGTTTGGGGTTGTGCGTAGGGAGAAAAAAGGTATTTTTAAGGAGACTTGTGTCGGTTGTTTGTGTGATTGAATAAATCATTTGGCTTATACAAAAGGAATTAATTTTATTCTTTAAGCCATGTAAGAAAAAAAGGAAAATAATTAGTTGGAGATTCATAAATTTATCTCTTGCAGGATTTTTAATTAGGTACTAAGTACTATTTTATTGCATATTATTCCATTAATCTTCTTTTTTGGAGGGGAAGTACCCACGAAGTACACTTTCACCAACTTGTTTTTATGCTATTCCAGCTATATATATTTCAATTTAAAATATATTATATTATTATTACTACTACTTTTGGGAAAACATAGGCTGGCTCTTCAATAATTTGTTTCATCATTTCAAGGACGATCAGATGCTAATATATTAGGTTCAAGAATTCAATTCAACATGGGATAACATTTTTCTTCTTTTGGGTGGGGTGGGGGTGGGGTTATTTGAATTGTCAATAACTTGTACGTGAATTTACATTTGCTATATTGCATGAAAACAACAGCTATATGTTTGAAACGAATAGATTTTGAACCTAACTTAACTCCAAAAATTAGTTTAACAGGTGAGGATTGCTCAAGCCATATAAAGAGATCATCTCTCCTCTTCACCATTAAATGTGGGACATCTTCACACTAAATAGTGGAATTTATTTGCTAGTATTCTTCTACATGACACGAATCTGAATTAATTGGGCTTAATGTAAATATATGTTGAAATACGTTAAAAGAAGAAGATTTTGAGGAATTTGTTTGAATTATTGATCTCAAGTCTATAGTACGCATCTTGAGTTGGAAGAAAAATGAATGCCTGAATCTACGTCTTGTTAACAAGAAGCTGCATATTTAGATGCAGAAATTAAGAAAAGCAAACTAATTTAATTAATTAAGAGTACTAGCTAGCTTAGCTTTCATATATATATATATATATATATATAAATATATTATTTGTGCAAAAAACAATATATATGACACCTCAAATTAATATCACTATATAAATTTTGTCAAAGTTAGGGCCCTAATTTTCTCTTGTTTCCTATAGTGCGTAATCTCTTGAAATATAAGTACATGATAATTAATTCTTCTTAATTATGTAAAGAAATTCTCTCTCTGTCCCTAATTACTTGTCCACTTTTTATTTTTTAGTTGTCTCTAATTACTTGTCCATTTTGACAAATCAAGAAAGGACAAAATATTTTACCTATTATACCCTCAATTAATTATTTTGAAAAAAGGTAGAATTTCTTGAAAATTTTAAGTTTTTAATTCATCCACTTCATAATTAATAGGAGTAAAATAATAGATCACTATGTCAATTATTATTTTCTTAATAAGTGTGTCAATTCTTACGTATTTTGTTATATTTATTATGCAAATAAAAATCCATTTATGTGCTACTAGGTGTTATATAAAGAGTCTTGAACAGAATGTCACCTTTGCGTGTTCTTTGCTTTAGCTTGTGAGGTATATATATATATATTTTAATTCATTATATGCAATAACATTAGTATCTGATTGTTATTATATATTTTTTTCTTAGAATAAATCTTTCACTAAATGTACTGTAATATAAAGTAATATAGCACAAAGAGAGAGGACATAGAGAGGAGAAAAACAAGAGGAGAGAGGCGAGAGAGAAATTAACTATGAAATTCTAATTATAGCTACAAATAGTAATTTATTTAAACTATAATTGTGTATATTAAATATATATCACATATTTGCTTTCTTGTGTGATTTTTCTAACATTAAATTATTTTTTGAGTCATCAAGAAATATATTTTGCGATTAATCATCTTATTATTCATGGGAGCTTAGAATGCTTTTGACTCAACTTATTATTATTAACTAACATGATACACACGTGCAAAACACGTGATACAATAAGTAAAATTGTCCTTTACTATTTTCTCCCTCAAATTATTTTTTATTTTTTATTATAATATTTGAAATTAAAGAGTCCTAAGATACATGGTACAAGGAAAATACATAACAAGAGATATTAGGTAAATCAATAATTAAGGAATTCAAAAATATATAGTAAAATAATTTTTTTTATTTTTTTTTAAATTAAAGAAATTTTAGGCGTCTCAATAAAGATGTTGAGTTACACTGATTAGTTTCATTGTTTTTTTGTCACTTATGAGAGTTACCTTTATTTTTAGTAGTTCATGGTTAATCGATCTTTATTTGCATATTTGTCCATCTAAGTTAATTGACAAAAAGCACGAACTACTTGTTTATTTACAGAGGTGAGCAACACTCTACAAATTATTTACAAAACAAAAAAAAATGCGTACGCTTACAACAATTTTACATATTTTAAAATATTTATAGTATTCAAATTAATAATGTTAATGTGACACACACGTGCAATATACGTACTTTTTGTTATCTCCTGTATTCAGATTAGCAAACCAGAAATAATAAAAGATGAAAAGAAAAACACAAAGAACTATCCGAGTCCACAGAACCCACTGTGTGTCCTTAAGAAATTTAATCCCCTCAAGTACCCGAGGTTGCAGATTAATTCCTCCCAAGATAAAACAGATTAACCATTAAAGAAGTAGCGGTACCTCAAACTTCGATAATTTCAACGAACTCAAAATGACAGCAACGAATCACACACACAGACACGATCGATCGATTTTGTTTTGTAAGAAATGTATGCAAAAGAAGGGAAGAATTCGATTTTGAAAAATGAGAGAAAACCTCTCTATTTATAGCCAACAAAGGGTAAAGGTCACAACCCTTTAGAAAGAAGAAAACCTTTCAGAAAGGTCACAACACTTTGGAAAATGCATACAACCTTTCAGAAAGGTCATAACACTTGGGAAAAGGCATAACCTTTCAAACAGTCACAACCCTTTAGAAATGACACAACCTTTCATAAAGGTCACAA
>NW_006238961.1:631912-633617 GCF_000226075.1 Solanum tuberosum | reverse complement strand
ACTCGTGAATCGACTCAGTTTATTAATTGCATAGTCTATATCTGATCGCGTACACTTCATGATATATATCATACTTCTCAATACTCTAGCATAATCCAATTGTGAGTTGCTTTTGCCTTCATGCTTTTGAAGTGCAAATCTCATATTTATTGGAGTCTTGACAATATTGAAATCCAAATACTTGAACTTGTCAAGTACCTTCTCAATCACATCAGTAACTTTAATGTCTTTATCGAAGTTACTTTCTAGCATATGCTTAGTAGCATTTATGTTAGAAATGTCTCTTTTGACGATCATAATGTCATCAACATAAAAACAAATAATGACCTTGTGATTTGGAGTGTCTTTAATGAAAAAATATTTATCACATTCATTAATCTTGAATTCATTTGCCAACATAGTTTGGTCAAACTTCGCATGTCATTATTTGGGAGCTTGTTTTTAGTCCACAAAGTGACTTAACAAGTTTACAGACTTTCTTTTCTTTACCAGAACCACAAATCCCTTGGGTTGTTCTATGTAAATTTCTTCCTCCAATTTTTCATTTAAAATAAAAATGTTTTCACATCCATTTTGACGAATTTAAAGGCCATATTTCGCAACTAGTGCAATTAACATATGAATTGATGTAATTCTAGTTAGTGCTATTATCTGTCAAACAAGGCTTTCTTATTGTCTAAAGCCTATGACAACAAGTCTGTCTTTGTATTTGTCAATAGTTTCATCAGCTTTATTTTCCTTTTGTAGATCCACTTTGAATCCAAAAGTTTATTTCCTCGAGGAAGATCAACCAACTCTCAAGTATGGTTGCTCAAGATTGAATCTATCTTACTATTGACAAACTTTTCTCAAAGAGAATGAGTCCACAAAGGACATAACTTTTAGAATATATGAGACTCATTTTCAAGAAGAAATGTTACAAAATCAAACTCGTAGGAAGTAATTTGTCCATTGACATTTACTACGCCTCCGAATTTCTTTATTAAGTATATTCTCCTTTGGTTCTTTCCAAGGTCGTTTAGACCCTTCACTTGACTATCCGACAGTTTGGACTTATGAACCATAAATCAACAAGCTTTACTATTTGTACCATATCCAATGAACATACAATCCAAAGTCTTAGGTCCTATTTTGACCCGTTTGGGATTAGTTCCCTCATTTCCATTTCTCATATGATATAGACTGTATTGAAAATTGTTTGATCACTATCTTTCAAGAGTTATTGCTTGTATAAACTTTAAGGGACGACAAACAATTCTCTATCAGGATACAACAAAGACTGAACAAACACAACTTTCTATTGCTCCCTTTCTTAACAAACAAACTTTTTTTTTATTATTATTATTTGTTACTTCCTTTACTAACAAACAAACTTTTTGTTTCTCTCTTTCTGAACAGACAATTTTTTTTTTGTTCTCTTTTGCTATAATGATAGAACCCCCACAAATTTTGTGGTAAACCTGAACTTATAAATAGGACATTCAACATTTCCTTCAAAGTTTGGTTTTTTCCTGTCAACAATTTAATTAGATTGAGGTGAGAATGTGCAGTAATTTGATGGATGATTCCATTTTCCAAATATATTTCTGCAAAAAAAGATTCATATTCTCCACATCTACCACTTCTAATCATGACAATCTTTTTATCCAACTGATTTTCAACTTCAGTTTTATATTGCCAATATGTTTCTATTGCTTCATCCTTA
>NW_006238961.1:594010-631297 GCF_000226075.1 Solanum tuberosum | reverse complement strand
AAAAAAAAATTTAATAGACATATCTTTTCATGAAAAATCACAATATTTTAAGTGACACTTTTTCATCAAAGAATACAATTCTTTTGAACGAGTAATATAATGTTGTGGTTTTATACTAGTCATATCATATACTAGTAAAGAGAGACTCAACGACCACAATATCAAATATACTCGAAGAATTTTGTGGGTCTAACATAATACAAGATTGTCATTAAATTTCATATCTTGTACTTTCAAATTTAAATTAGATAGTAAGTCTAATTTTGTCTTTATCACAAGTAAAGAATCCCCCACATTTTAAATATGTTCTCAAAAATATTTTTCAAGTATTTGAAATTATTTTCCACATATTTTTTCCTATGCTTTCATATTGTGTACCATCAAAATACATATTGGCAACACGAAGCCTTCTTTTGGAGATTTAATCCATATAAACACCCATTGCAGGCGCAAAAATCACTAATTTATCACTAGTGTTTTCTTTTCCCCTTTCTGTCACAACTAGACAAACCACTTAGTATTTTAGAATACTAACAATAAAGATTCAATCTTTATTACAACTTGTTTCTAGTTTAACGATGCAGTTTTATATTATTCTAATCGTTAAACGAATGAACCTTGAATTCTGATGAAGTTTTTATATTCTTCGCATCAGTTTCACATTCAGACAGAGCAGTAAACCAAAAAGGTTTTTATCTCCAGAAACCTCAAATACAACAATGTTTCTAGCTAACGATGAAGATTTTATCTTTTTCAAATCATTTAGCCTTAATATTCCTGACGAAGATTTTGTACTCTTCAAGTCAGAATATTCATTCAAACAGAGTATTTAACAAATTGGTGAAATTTCTATATTCTTCAAACCAATGCACAATCTGATTTGTTCATGAAGTTCTTATATTCTTACAAACCAAATGAACAAAAAAAATACCAAAAGATTTTAGTCTCCAAAAGTCAAACACAATCAAATTTCACATGGAGTAGAAAACTACAAAAGTTTTTTTTTTTCTCCTCTAAACAGAATACATATTAATATTAATAAAGATATATTCTGAGATCATCACATAATGATCATCTATCCTAACATTTATGAAATAAATCTCATAACTTATAAAGGATAGAAAAAAAAATCTAGGGAAATAAAGATAAAACCTGATTAATACCCCCATTGAATCACATTCTATTTGTCAGCAATGATTCCATGCAAGTCACTTTTCTTGCTAATTTTTTCCTTCTTTTCCAGTTTCTATCATATTCCAATTTTCCTCAGAAGACATTGAATTTCAACGAGAAACTAAACTCATGTTCAAATATTGTTAGGAGACAACATCTGTTCATTTACTTCTTCTCATAGTTATATAAAACCAAGAATATAGGAAAAATAATTAAAGTACACATCTTAGCCTTAATGCACAAAATAACTTTTCTCATTGAAAAGAAAACTGAAGGGGTGCAATGCCTGAATGCACTTGGGAAGAAAATAAAAATAATCTTACCCATCCAAGGCAGATTAGCAAACCAGAAATAATAAAAGATGAAAAGAAAAACACAAAGAACTATCCGAGTCCACAGAACCCACTGTGTGTTCTTAAGAAATTTAATCCCCGTCAAGTACCCGAGGTTGTAGATTAATTCCTCCCAAGATAAAACGGATTAACCATTAAAGAAGTAGCGGTACCTCAAACTTCGATAATTTCAACGAACTCAAAATGACAACAACGAATCACACACACAGACACAATTGATTTTGTTTTGTAAGAAATGTATGCAAAAGAAGGGATGAAGAATTTGATCCAGAAAAATGAGAGAAAACCTCTCTATTTATAGCCAACAAAGGGTAAAGGTCACAACCCTTTGGAAAGAAGACAACCTTTCAGAAAGGTCACAACACTTTGGAAAAGGCATAACCTTTCAAACGGTCACAACCCTTTAGAAAGGACACAACCTTTCATAAAGTTCACAACCCTTCGGCATAGTCACAACTCTTCAGGAGAGTCACAACCCTTCATTTCCTGTTCACACCTTTAAAACTCAACACTTTTTAGATAGATTCATGGTAGGCCATGTTGTTAGCAGATAAGCTGAGATGAGTTTTGACGAAATCAGTACTAGAAATTAAACGAAATCAAAATTTGAAAACACACCTGAATATGACGAGTAATTTCACCGATAACTTAACAAGAATTTCTTTGATGGGTTCTATTGACAGAATAGGGAAGCTAATGCTTCAATATTGAATTAAAGTGGAGGAAAATAGAACACTACTAGTGTGTTTGCTCTGATTTTGATATCGATGGGAGGCTACACATTCCATTTGTGTTGCAGGAATTCAAAAAACAACAAGGTTTTTGATTATTTTTTTTTGGTGTAACTATGCTCTTGTTAAGAAAATATTATACCTCTAGACAAATTAAATACAGATCACCATAAATGTGAAACTCGTGAAAGGTGAATACTCAGATAATAACTTCGAGATCCTCTGGATTGTTGTTTGATCCACGTTGCTTCTATAATCAATCCATTTTAGGTGAAAAATTGACCATTGTGTGGAAATCAAAATTAGAGTCTGGCATAATATCCAATTTTGAATATTTCACGTTACTAAATAATAATATACTCATTCAATAGCTAGGAGTCCTAATATGGATGAAAAGTAATTAGGAGGCAAATTCTAACATTTTAATTTTAATTTTAGACTCCTACTCTTAATATGACATATTTCTTCAAAAAATTAGTTACATTGATTTTGTAAGTAGTATTTTAGACTCCTAATATAAGAATTCACGTTAATTTTTATAGTACTTTTATAACTCTTAAATATGGTAGTAGTATTAGTGATTCTCTAAGAATCAAAATCGTTTTTGATTTAAGATTTCTCTACTTCTATAAAGGCGAAGCCAACCCAACTCCAAACACATATAAAAGTCATTAATATATACAATGTCTCACATATTTCCAATAAAAATTTGAAGATCATAATTTATTTTTATTGATTTACATAATCTTACTCTTGATATTAATGGCGCAAATTCGTTGACTATATTCTTTCTTCTCAATTGTCATAATTATGATAGTGAATTCTTCTCTTTTTATTATTTTTTTGAGATTCTTTTGTCTGTTTCAGGCATATGTTTACTATTTATTTAAGACAGTAGTGATGGAATTTATATATTGATACTTAAACTAATTATAATATTCTTGTGACCGCGCAAAGAAAAGACCTATGGATCGATAAATATTGAGACTGGATATGGGTTTTTCGTATAAAATATTTTTACTGATATGAAATACACGTGCAATAGACATATATTAAACTAATATCAATCGTATGAGAGAACTTTGACATTTTAGGTACTGTTACCAAACATCATAAAGTTTATTAGTAGAAAGGCCTTCTAAGTACACGCTCAGTACAATATCTATGCAGATTATTATTTTAGGTGTATTTTCAAATATAAACAATAAACTAATTAGTTGTAATAAATAAAATCATGTTTTATTTACATAAAAAATAGCTAAAAGTTATAAGAAGTATATGCAATATAGCTTGTCACAAGTCATAAAAAGTATGTATCAAGTATACAATATAACTTATATATACATGAGTTATACACTGATTAATGATTATACTTCAAAAAGTTCAATAAAACTTAATTATATATGAACTATGAAGTTTACACTGACTATACATCAAATATATATTGACTATTCAATCTCGATCAACACAAAATCACCTATAAACAATTCCAAATTTTAGATATGAAATTCTCCCGATGTCACGTCTGTTGATATATAATTTGCTCGAAACGAAGAGAAGAAGAATAAGAACCCAAATTTTGAAGAAATAAGGCACAAGTACTCCCTAGATTATGACCAAAATTGCAGAGACACGCGTAACTAAACTAAGGTCCTATAACCCTCCAATTTTTTTTATTTTTTTTGTAATTTTGTACGCCTTTTTGGCTTACGTGGCATCCAAACATCTTCCACACGCTTCAACTATGTGGAATCATGGAGCGTGCCACATAAGACAAAAGGTGTATAAAATTATATAAAAAAATGAGTTCGGAAGACGAAGAGAGGGTAATAGAACCTTAGTTTAATTAAAGTGTGTTTCTAGAATTCTGATTATAATTTAGGGGCCGGGCTACATGTGCCTTATCTCAATTTTGAATGACAGAAATGCCGAATAACCACTTTTATTATAATATAAGTGACTTATATTTTTTAGTAGACTATTTTTTGCGTAAGAAATTTAACTTAATAGGCATTTTGTCTAATAACTCAATATTTTAATAGAGATAGCACCTAATATTTTTTAATTAAATAACATGCCAGTGTTATTTATTTATTAGTAGGTGTATTATTTGTATACTGCTAACTGGCTAAGTTTTTACCAATACTATCATTGGCTTGCCACTAGTCTAATTTCGTTGTTTTGCAATTTTTTACCGAGAAGTACAGTTCTATTTGTCTAGTTGATAACACATATTATTTGTCTTTCAGTAAATAAAATATTAAATAATTTTAATCATAATTTTAAATTAGTTATCCTTCATTTCTCATTTAGTGTCACTTAATTGACACTCCATTAACTAAAATAGTAACAGTAGTTATTGCACGGCATTAAAAAAAAATAATTGACTAGCTAGTTTTTTATTTATTTATAACAATTATATTTTGAAATAAATTCAATTCACCAACATGACTAATACTTTGGTACCGACATATAATATACGGAGTAATATAATATTTTCGATACTTACTGTTATATATGTGAACACATTATAAACATGTATTTTATATTAACTTTAAAAAAATGATGCTTAATTGATGTGATTTTTAATTTGACAGGGTATTATATGTCTCCCAATATTTAATTCTGACTTCATATTATAATTTTATACCTAATACACGGTTGACGTGTATGTCGTTCCTATGATTTGAAGAAATTTAAAATAAGAAACGAAAAACTTTTATTTCTACAAATGATTGCACAACATCAGAAAGATTAACATGATATATTTATATAAGTTTTTCTTTTGGACCAAAAAGAAAATCGACAGTCTATTGCATTTTGCACCCTTAAGGTATGTCTTTTGTTATAATTCACACCTTATCCTATTTTTAAAATGACTCCACCCTAACCGCTTTAGTTTTAAGAGTCCATTTGGATTAACTTCAAAAAAATAGCTTTTAAGTGAAAAAAAAATTAAACTTAAATGACTTTTAAGTCAAAAAATAAAAAGTAGGGGAGACCTACTTTTAATCAAAATCGATGAAGAATATTTTACAGATGTTTTCTTGCATCACCATGATCAGAAGTTTGTTCTCATTCGAAATATTTGTTGTATATACGCTTCCCAAGTATGGAGATCATTTTTTATTTTAATGCTTGTACAGTGAAAATTGTGATCAGCAATGGAAGAACAATATCCCCAAACGTTTGTTTTTAAGCTTAATTCTGTTGTAAACTTAAGAACAAAAAACAATATAAAGATGAAGACAAGAAGAAGAATATAAGATAAGAGAAAGAATATCACTATTTATAGTATTACATTGATGAATACTAAAGGGTGACATAAACATGACATTAAACCTTGAGAATACGGAAATTACTATCCATAAATGAGGAAATAAACGTAGGGGTTCTGGCCATCCATGACCACATTATCAACAATATTACTACCCATAAAAGAGAAAATTAACTTAGAAGTTATGATCATCCATTTAACCACATTATCTACAAAATTACTACCCATAAAGGAGGGAATTAACTTAGGAGCTATGGTCATCCATTTAACCATCAAATTATATACAACAATACTCTACTTTTGATGACCTTTGATAGATAATATGCCTCGTTAAAACCTTACTAGGAAAAATCCTATGGGAAAAAAATCTAGTTAAGACAAAAGAGTATACATATCTTGTAATACGTGTTGTTTGTTGCTTCGTCAAAAACTTTGTCAGGAGAAACCATTGAAATAAAACCTAGGCCAAGAAAAGACTGTAACACGTAGTTTATAACTCCCCCTGATGCAAACATCATTTAATTTCTTGGAGACGATGAATTTCAATCTTGAATACCAGCTTTTGAAATGATGAGGTTGGTAATGCTTTAGTGAGCAGATCTGCTAAATTATCAAATGGGAGAATTTGTTGAACATCTATTTCACCTTTCTTCTCAAGATCATGAGTGAAAACAAGTTTGATTGCATTTTCTCCAACTTCGTACATTTCAAGTACTGACTGCATACTTTTGATGATATAGATTTTGTCGATCATCATAAGGCCCATGATTAGTTCTATCTCAAATCAGTTAGCAACATCATTGGTGAATCCTCATCTCCTCGAGGACAACCCTTATCTTTCTTTTAATATTTGATTTTCAGTTTCAGATATGTTAAAGTTAGTTAGGTATTTGTCCTAGCAACTCATATTAGTAAAGACTTTCAAACAGTCAGTTAGTTGAGTCCTCCATGTTATGTTGTCTTCCATTTTTTATCGAATCTCAATATTTTGGGCTCCATCCAGATATTTCAGTTTTAGCTTCCGCATGTGTATTTCAGTTTTATGTTGATTTTTCCAATCTTAGCATTATGTCGTGAGGTTATCTTCAAGTCACTTATGACTCTAAGTACCGTGTCACGTCTAGTGATTGTCTCAGGGCATAAAAAACTTGGTATTAGAGTATCATGTTCAAGTGTCTGAAAGCTGCGTTAAGTAAAATCTTGTTCATGGGTGTGAAGCGCGCCACAACTATGAATGAAAAACTATGAAACATTTTAAGAAATACTTTACTTTTTTCATACTCTTAGTCGTGTGATAGAGCATAGGTCCATAAAATTTCCTTATAACTCATCCCTTACATGCTTTCAAAATCATACCTCCTACTAGAAAGAATCAAAATGAGCAGCAACAAGCACCTCTGGCTCTAGTTGACTCTTTGGCTGAACACATTACTCATGCTAAGTTTGAAGATGCTTTTCAAGTGCTATCTCAAGCTATGACTACTCAGGTCAATCGAGAGGTTGTGATTCTTGTGATCTCAAATGTGGCTATAACTACTATTAAAGTTTAGGACTTCACTCGGATGAACCCTCCAAAATTTCATTGTTCAAAGGTGGATGAGGATCCACAAGAGTTTATTGAGATTATGAGTGTCACTCCGATCGAGAGTGCAAATTTAGTAACTTATCAGTTGAAGGGAGTTGCCTAGATTTGGTACAGGCAATGGAAAGAGGAAATGACTGTTGATGCAGGCTACCTAAATTAAGAAAAGTTGAAGGGTACTTTTCTAGACACAATATTTCTACTTGAGATGAGAGAGACTAAGGTTTAAGAGTTCATAAATTTGAGGTAGGGTAACACAACAGTTCAGGAGTATTCTTTGAAGTTTACTCAACTCTCTAGGTATTCTCTGACTATGGTGACCGACTCTAAGGCCCTCATGAATACATTTGTCTCTAGGAAAGAGTGTATGACTGCGATGTTGATCAAGGAGATAGAAATCTCCCGTTTGATGACTCGTGTCCAAAAAATTAAAGAAGGAAAATCTCAAGGAGAGTGATAAGGATAACTAATGGGCTCGAACAAATAGTGTTGACTCGTGTCCAGGATGTGCTATTTTTTCTTAGTTCCATCAGAAATATTCAGGCTCGGTCTTATCTTCTACTAGTGCTCCAATGCCTAATTTAACAAGGATAGAATGCCAAGCTCTAAGGTAGTGTTTCTAGTGGACATTGTTTCCCCACTTGTCATAAGTGTGGTAAGAACTATTTGAAGATTGTATGGTCGGTACTATACTAGATGTTTCAGATGTGGTAAGTCGTCATAAATTAAGGAATTGTCCATTTGCAGTTGGCAAGGGTAGAAATGTTCGCCAGTAAGCTCAGCCTAACACTCTAGCAGGTCGCCTGACCCAGCACGGTACCTCATCTAGCATTGATGGCGGACAACACCAGAATAAGTTTTATGCTCTTTAGACTTGACAGGATCAAGAAGGTTCCCCTCATGTAGTCACTGGTATATTACAAGTCTTTTTGTTTGATGTTTATACCTTGTTAGATCTAGGAGACACTTTTCTTCGTGACTCGTTATGTTGCAATGAAATTTGATGTCACTCTCAAAGTCCTATCAAAACCCTTCTCAGTCTCTACTTTTGTCGGTGATTCAGTTGTAGCTAAACAAGTATACACAAATTGCCCAGTTTGCATCTTTTAGAAAATCACCTCCACTAATCTAGTAGAGTTAGACATGATTGATTTTGATATCTTCTCGACATGGATTGACTACACACTTATTGTGTCTCAGTTGACTGCAGTACCAGAGTCCTTAAGTTTCAATTTCTGAATGAACCAGTCGTCGAATGAAACGGTAGTACTTCAATGCCTATAGATCGGTATGTATGTATGTATGTATGTATATCATCTCGTTTGAGTTAAGGATACTAGTTTCAAAAGCCCAACTCTCTAATCAGTCGCCATAATTAACTTAAGGAGTCGCAATTTAAAGATGAATTAGGACACCTAAATATTTTACTAAGTTATGCTTAAATTAACTCCAATGAGTGATCTACTTAGCTTATGTAATTCTAGGTAAGAGTTCTAGTTTTCCTAAAGGGAAGGAGATAATCATCCTTTAAGATCCACCAAAAATAATTACCGGCCAGATTTAGGTTAATTAAAAGAATTTTGTTTGAAAATATTCATTAACTAAATATTGAAAAGTAACAAGTTAATATATATATATATATGATCAAATCTCCAAACTTTTGAATAAAGGGGAAATTTTTTGTTTAAGCCTCTCTAAACATGTATAAAAGTAATTAAACTTGATTGTAAGAAGAGGTAACTCTTTAATAAATTCGTGCATTACATATATACTATTTGAGATTAAAAGAAATATTCAAATATTTTTTTTAATTGTTAAATGCCTAAAGACTTCCTTGGCAAAATAACATTAATTTAGAGCCAGCACCATTTGAAATGAATATTTTGAAAAACATTTACTGCAAAGATGACTTCTTTAAAGAAAATACAATATGTAATTATATATTTGTTCTAGATAAGAAATGATTTATAAATAAATTTTTCTAACTAGTTGGATATAAAATAAAATAAATTAAAAGTTTCATACCCCAAAAATACCCAAAATAGGCTCAAGTCTCAAATAAGAAATCTCATTTTATCTAAAAATCAAACTGATGGGATTATGAAAGTATTTTCCTTAGTTTAAAAACATGAGACAAATTTTACAGAATTTCTCTCTCTCTCTCTATATATATATATTCTCTTACTATTCAAAATCACTCTTCGTTTCTATTTGTTTGTTTATTTTTCTTATTAGTCCGTTCGAAAATGAGTTTTTCTTTTATTTTTTGACAATTTTCAAATTTTAACTTTTCACATGACATTTTTAAGATCACAAAATTAAAATGCATTTTGATACATTCTACATATCATTTAAGATTACAAGATTCATAAATTTTCTTTACTTATTTAAATTGTGTCAAGTTAAAAATAAACAAACTGAAACTAAAAGAGTAATAACTAAGCAAGTAGATTAAAACGGAGGAAACACTTCTAAATAATAAAGTAAATCATAACAAAGGATGTTTGAAATAAGAAATATGATGTTTGTATTTAAACACGAAGAGTTTTACCTAGAAATACAGCTTAGATTATTTTAAATTGACAACAAATTGAAAGTGCAAAATCCAAACTTGAATAAAGAAGTTCAACACTTCTCTACCTATGAAACTTAAATGACTAAATGAAAAAATAATACCAAGAACATTCAGAATGTTCCACAATATTCTTGGAGAATTTATTCAATAACATAATTTGCACTACTAAGATATAGTGTCTAGCACCAACACAATATTCCTCATTTGTTCAAATCCATCACCACTTTATTCTTACTATCAACCTCAAACTTGCTTGCAATTTTAACTGGTAAGAATAAAAATTAAATATAATTAAGAACCATACAACAATATTCTTTAATTTGGTTTATAATTATATTTAAAATTGTTAACTTACGAAAGTCTGAATTCTCCTTAAGCATACGCAAGTAAGGGTCCACTGATAGACCTTTGGCAGCAAAGCTTGGATGGTACAATCAGTTGTTAATAGGATTAGGACTACATTTGAAATCAATAATTATTATTAGTATTTGCACAAATGCATTATTGTAGTGTCTTACAAATTGAATTCACGATTATTTTCTTTTGTAATTCATTTTATTTCACAAGTTGTCAAATAATTACTAAAAATACATATTTATGTAAGGTTCAAATATATTTTTGGAAAATTTGTTTTAAAAAATAAATAAATCGGTTTTAAATCTTAAGAAATATTTTCAATTTTTTTTATCATAAATAAGAATATTACCTGGTCAGCCATGGATGCTCCCTCTTTCCATGTCCATTTTCTTGCTCAACAACTCCTCTCTATAGTAATATCATTTAAATTAAAAATAATATACAATTGTATCAGTTTAGAAACACTATATACAAATCTATTGAAAATTAATTTTATTTAAATATAAGCCCATTTAAAATACAAAAAATAAATTAGGGATAAAATATACACTTACATTAGAACAAGAATGCATTATTGGCATTCTACCATATGGATAGCGAGCCTGCATTTATTTACGTAGTAATAACAACAACAACAACAACAACAACAACAACAATAATAATAATAATAATAATAATAATAATAATAATAATAATAATAATAATAATAATAATAATAATAATAATAATAATAATAATAATAATAATAATAATAATAATAATAATAATAATAATAATAATAATAATAATAATAATAATAATAATAATAATAATAATAATAATAATAATAATAATAATAATAATAATAATAATAATAATAATAATAATAATAATAATAATAATAATAATAATAATAATAATAATAATAATAATAATAATAATAATAATAATAATAATAATAATAATAATAATAATAATAATAATAATAATAATAATAATAATAATAATAATAATAATAATAATAATAATAATAATAATAATAATAATAATAATAATAATAATAATAATAATAATAATAATAATAATAATAATAATAATAATAATAATAATAATAATAATAATAATAATAATAATAATAATAATAATAATAATAATAATAATAATAATAATAATAATAATAATAATAATAATAATAATAATAATAATAATAATAATAATAATAATAATAATAATAATAATAATAATAATAATAATAATAATAATAATAATAATAATAATAATAATAATAATAATAATAATAATAATAATAATAATAATAATAATAATAATAATAATAATAATAATAATAATAATAATAATAATAATAATAATAATAATAATAATAATAATAATAATAATAATAATAATAATAATAATAATAATAATAATAATAATAATAATAATAATAATAATAATAATAATAATAATAATAATAATAATAATAATAATAATAATAATAATAATAATAATAATAATAATAATAATAATAATAATAATAATAATAATAATAATAATAATAATAATAATAATAATAATAATAATAATAATAATAATAATAATAATTTATCATCACATACCCTTGGTTTATGACTTTTTGAACTTTTTGGCACTTGAGGATCAAAACCCTTAGTGACGTTCACATTCTTTTTCTATATATATAAAATAAATGATGGTTAAGTAAAAATTATAAAATAAAACATTAAAAAAGGTTCAAAGAAATATACCTTTGAAAGTTCAATACGCTCATACCTAAGAAAAAAATAATATTTAATTAGATTGTAAATAGATAAATTCAAGTAAAAATAGAAAGATAATTTAATTAATAACAATCTCATATTATTTGAGTGATATGTACAGTACTAAAACAAAAAAAGAGGGAGGTGTAGTTAAAAAGAAAAGGTGCTAATTTCAAGCCTTGCAAGTTCATTTAGCATCCTTGTACATGGTGTCAATCACATCCTTGTAGTATTTAAACAATTGTGTTCTTTTCTTGTTAAATGTTAGTGTCACGTTCCATGTTAAATGGAACTGGATAAAGGTGTAGAGCCTTTATGAACTTAAATCCCTTTCAACTTCTTTTCTTTTCCAGCTTTAGTAAGCTCCCCTAGTATGTGCTCTTTCACCTTTTAATTGGAATTAAAATCCCCAGAAAGACCATTCTGTTTGGCCCATTTTTCAACCTGTTGTTTACTTGGATTAACAACCGCAGACTCAAAGTTGCTCCCATATATCCATACCGAATCAATAACAGGAATACATTCTCCAAATTTTTGACTGCAACATATTCTCCTTGCTATAGCTTCAAAATATTCTTCCTGCGATCAATTATCTTCAAGCTACCATTTGGTTGCCTCTCACCAATATCCTCTGTATGGAACCAACCATCCATTAATCGTGACTTCTTTCACGCTTGTAGTAACAAAACAGAGTGTCTCCCCTCACGCATAGGTGTGCTTGAAACAGCATCATATTCCATTTCAGGAACAGCGCAGCTACACCAAGCACACATTCATATTGGGCACCGGAGGACCAACCGTACCGAGTATATGAAACTGGTTGGGTAGCGACACAAATGTACCAACACATGTTTCAGTATGACCATATCCTTGAAGAATATGAGTACATGCTACAACTCGCATAAATGCTTCTACATGAGATGAAAGGGTGTTTGCTCCAGATAATATAAGGCATACTTTGCCTCCTAGTAGGAGTCCATCTCTTACCTTACTGAAAATAATACAGCTCATTCTGCCCTATGCCTTACTCAAGCAAAGTTGTATGCAACCGCATAGACCCTCTATTTTCATCTTTAAAGATTCGAAAATATATAGCTATGCCCAAAGCCTTGCAAGAATGTCACAGTTGAGTTTAAAGATTTCAAGGATTACGTAATGCAATTAAAATGTATTCTAAATTTACTGAAATAGACTACAAAAATAATTCTACTTGCATCCAATTTGATGGTCCTAAAACAATCACTCATTATACCTCCATTAAAAAAATTTACATTCAGATGGAAAAGCTTGACATTATAGGGACTTTAAAATAGAGTTTAGTCTTATCTCATGATATTATATAAGCATATAGTCTACTTTATCCATTATATAATGTGTTGTAACCTAAGATCACATCTTAAGGGTCATCGTTCATCTTATACTTATATGATCATCCTTTCAATTCCATTGTTTTCATTATTAGGAGCATGATAACAATAATGATGTTAAGTTATTGCTTCCAACTATCCTATGAAAAATCCTAAATAATATTCAATTCAGATAAATATCCGATTTACTGCAAGAACTTAATTTAGAGGTGATGTGTTCTCTAAGTTTTGTGTTCCGATATTACAATCGCAACTTTTATCCAATCCAAGTACAACTGCTCAATACAAACACTTCGCCAAAATCAGTCACTGTTCCTTATCAATACATAAACTTGAGAATTGAATTTTTTTCAACAAAAATCAACCTAAATTTGAAGGTTCTGAAAGAATGTGGAATTATACTTGAAGGCTTGGAAATTGGAGAATGTGAAATCAATCCTTCGGTATAATTTGGCCTGGTTGTTATTCTGATTTTGCAACTTCAACGTGTTTTCTTGTCACTTTTCTTCAAATTACTAAATTAATGGTTGCATTTTCTTGAAATGTGATACAAACAACAGAAAGATGACAGTGAAAACTTACCTGAAATTTCAACTTTAATGTCATGGAAACATTAAACAATTCACAACTTCTTCCTCAATAAATCACCTGGAAGTTGAAAAATCTCAGAGGAAAAATAAATCAACTCAAAGCAGAAGTCTCAAACATATAAAGATTTATCTTCCCTTTTTTCTGTTGAAAATTACTAATTGAAAAAGATATCACACATAATACATTTTAAAACTTTTTCCCCTTTCTTTTTATAGTTGATGACAAAGGAACTTGGAGTTCCATTAATTTGAATGTCCGAACAATTCATTGTTGGTCATAATATCTTATGTGAATCTTCGGGATATGATAGATAATATTATCAAAATGGAGCATCATAAGCCGCTAAATTATATACATAAAGGACCCGAAAAATCTACTCGTAGATGCATCAAGTAGCAATATATAGTTTTCTCAGCTCCCCAAATTTATTTTTCAGTAACATCAGTTGATTATCAACTACTTCCTATGTGAACTACGATGTAACTTTCTTAAAAGAAAACAAAGAAAGATGGCAACATCTTTTTAGAGAAGTGTCAAGTGCAACCATGAACTCATTTCAACATTGATTTTCGATGAAGCTACTTCACTCTCTAGAAAAGTGTAGATTCCTCTTAATCTCAAGTAATTTCACGATCCCCTTGCTCTTTAATCTCAATCTTGTGAGAAAACAAAAGAGATTCAAAGATTATTTTCAGAAAACAATGGTACCTTGTTGAATGTCAAAATTTTATCTGGACGTACCAAAATAGTTTCCTCGAAATGTATCTTAATGCTGAGACTTTTTCCTCTGAAGCAGAACAACTCTTGGGCACACAAGTATAGGAATTTCGACAAACACGTTGATGGCATCAGGTATCTGTAAAAAGTCATCACATTAGCAACAAGGTGTTACAATATACAAATTAAAACAGACAGATGTAGTGTTGAAAAAGCGTGGGAGACATTTCAAGCCTGAAGCGACACTCTTTCAGTGTGAATCACAAAGTTTCAAGTGAGAATAGCAGAGAAGCAACATGTTCTTGACGTGTTTAATGGCCAATAAGATAAAAGCCCAGACAACACATCAAAATAGATAACAACCTAAATACAATGTACAATTAATCACTCATTTTAATAATTAAAATAACAATTAATTAAACCAACTATTGACAGGTGTCAAATGAAAATTTGAAACAAACACGTGTCCTATTCATAATTAATCACTCATTTTAGTTTGCTACTTTTTCATATATATATATCACAATTAATAAAATACTTTTTTTTATTTAAAAACAATTTTAAAGAAGTTTTCACATAATAATAAATTATTATTATTATCATTATTGTTTTAATAAAAGCACAACCTATAATCTATATGTTCTATCTTTACCGATAAAAAAATCGAACTACTAATAATAATAATAATAAATTTAAAAACATCCAACTAAATAGTGCGCTTTAATTTTTATTTTGAAAAAAAAAGTAATTATCCAAACTAAATAGGGTGTTTTAAGTCTAAACAAATTTGTAAAACTAAAATTATTTAAATGTCAACACCTTTACAATCTATATCTATATCTATATATAATATAAAGTCAAATGTAGAAAAGGTGATGTGGCACCTCTCTAAGGCCTCCATTGCTATTTTTCTTTTTCTTTTTTTTATATATATTTTATCTTATTTTTAAATCAAAATATTAACCATATTCCATCTTATTTATGAAGTTCCATTAATTTTTTTAATGACCATATTACTTTATTGTCTATAATAAGCTATTACATTAATTGTTAATTATTCTATATATTATTGAAGAATTGCAAAAGGTCACCATGTCTTCTCCTTGCTTAATTTCTAACCATTACTCCTTTATACGTTTTCAACTCATCCTCGCTTTTTTTCTCACTAGATTTTGTGTCTTTTTCCTTATTTTCTTGCCTAAATATTTTGTAGAAATTAAAGATAATTTTATTTATTTTGTTCACCATTTAACACCATTAATCACTTTTTCCTAAAACCTTTCTCTATTCCTTCTTAAAAGTATTACTAAATTACAATTAAGACACTAATTACCAATATAAGTTACAATTGTGTTGATTACTACATTACTCTTTTAATTTATATTATTCAATAGTTAAAAGTTTATTGATTACTACAAATACTAGAGCATGTCATCTTCACCAATGTAAGAATTTCTTCTTCTCTTTTCCTTTCTTCATTATATTTATACTAAAGTACATCACTTTGGTTATGTTTAATTTTATAATATATAGAATTATAAATTATTTGTGACTAACTTCTATTGTTTATAAGATGAGCATATGACAATTTTGGGAATACAAAATTCAATCTTGACGAGTACAATATCTAATTTATGTTACCAAATTGCATCACTTTGATTGTGTCTAATTTTATAATATATAGATTATTTATGACTAATTTCTATTGTTTACCAGAAGATAAGATGAGTATATGACAATTTTGGTAATTCAAATCCAAATTCAAATTCAATCTTGGTGAGTACAATATTTCACTCATGTTACTCTTTTCATTTCAGCTTGTTTGATCTCTTTTATTTACCGTATTCCTTTTTTTTTTTTTTTTTTGTTTTGTTGCTTTTTTCCTCATTATTGGTGATTTTACTGTACTTATTATTCTATGCATATATATTTTTTGTAAATAATCTTTATTGTTTATAGTGAAAGATAAGATGAACATATAACAGTATTTGGGGATTTAAGTTTAAGTTTGATGAACCCACTAGGAAAAGGAACCCCTACATTATTGTTTTTGTCCATTAATCTTATATTAGAGGCTAGGATAATTTTCTTAAGTATTCCTACAAAGATTCTTTTATTTATTTGTTTTATTTTAATTTATTCTAATTTTCTTTGGTACTCCAACAAAGATTCATTTATTTATTTATTTAAATTTAATTTATTCGTACACTAAATAATATTTTTGAAATTTCAGGTAAATTATTTTTAACTTTGAAGGCTTGAATCGTTTTGTTCATTATCCTTCAAGATTTTTTTTATTGTTTCAATATATATATTTTTTTCTTCACAAAAGTTAATTCTTTTGTTCTAATGAAAAAATTGTGAATAATGAAATCAATTTTGAGAATTAGGATTTGTTTATGTTTACTTTTTAGAATAATTTAGAAATATTAACTAAAATATAGATAAATTTAAAGGAGTATTTTTAGTTAATACATATAAATAGTTTGAGTTTAATTTATTTGAATACTTTATATTCTTTGC
Source organism: Solanum tuberosum (assembly GCF_000226075.1). Classification (NCBI taxonomy): domain Eukaryota; kingdom Viridiplantae; phylum Streptophyta; class Magnoliopsida; order Solanales; family Solanaceae; genus Solanum; species Solanum tuberosum. The sequence goes on along the minus strand of NW_006238961.1, from coordinate 614,297 downwards.
GTAATTGAGATTATGTATCTTTCGATCTATTCATTTTTATATAAATAATAGGTAGTATATTATAATTGTAGTAAAAATTAGTCAAGATAGAAAATGATTTACAAATATTTCATAAGCTAAAATTAGTGAAAGATGAAAAAAAATCTAATTATTACTAAACAAAAGAACAATAACTTTCGAATATATATAGTTGATATCATAAAAATAAAAATCTTTGTTTAAAGGAACAAAAAATAGAAATTAAAAAAAAAAACATCATTTTCCGTACAAAAACATTTATTAAATATATTTAAATTAAGCTTATGTATATTTCAGAATAAAAAAATTATGTGTAGACAAGCATATCCATAAAGAGTTCAACTTATTAAATTAAACTTAGGAAAAAAGGTCTGAAATATATTCGAACTTTGATCAAAATTGTTGTAACAATACCGAACTTTGGAAAGGACCTTTTACCCCCTGCACTATTTAATAATGTATTTTAAAGGTATATATATGTCCACGTGGACATCATAAATATTGCAATATTATAAATAGTAACGTGTCCACGTGGGCACATATATACCTTTAAAATACATTATTAAATAGTGCAGGGGGTAAAAGGTCCTTTCCAAAGTTCGGTATTGTTACAACAATTTTGATCAAAGTTCGAATATATTTCAGACCTTTTTTCCTAAGTTTAATTTAATAAGTTGAACTCTTTATGGATATGTTTGTCTACACATAATTTTTTTATTCTGAAATATACATAAGCTTAATTTAAATATATTTAATAAATGTTTTTGTACGGAAAATGATGTTTTTTTTTTTAATTTCTATTTTTTGTTCCTTTAAACAAAGATTTTTATTTTTATGATATCAACTATATATATTCGAAAGTTAAATTAAACACTACAAAGAATCTTTAGAATATTTGTAGTACTCAACTATTCTAAAAATTAGTTATTTGGCGAATTTAATTAACGAGCTATTTATGATCACGCGAAGCACGGCTAAGTTCACTAGTTGTAATATATCGCCAAATGTCAACACCAAAATAATTATCTATCTAATTTTCATTTTAAAAAAAAAATAGTTTTAAAAATATTATATTTCTGGATTTTCACAATAACCGTGCCAAAAAGAACTACTTCGACAGCACAACCACAAAAACCGTATAAATAGGAACCACAAACACACGTTAAAAATACTCTTATCAGCGTATCATTAATCCAAATTATTTGGAAAAAGTAACAATTTTTCTATATATTTTTATCCTAATAAATTTATGTCATAGAAAGTTATCTGCATTTTAATTTGAGTTAAAAAATAATTTTTTTAATATTTAAATGGTTTTATGGAATTTTTTTTGAAAGATGAACACTTAAAATTTCAATTGATATTTGCAGTTTTGGAGACGTTACAACTTCCCTCATTATTGTATGAATTTTCAAATTTAAAATTTCCTTTTAAATTCAAGGGAACTACAATTTTTTAATTTTATCATGAACTCAACGAAATCTTTTTTCTTTTTAGTTAATTAACTACATCAATGTTCGTGCAACTTTCAACATGAAATAGAGGTGACTAGCAGAGGTGAATGTTATTAAGAAGGCTTCTTGGAACTTCTCAAAACGCAAAATGAATGTAACCAAGGTAATTCTACAGACATAGAGTGTTTAATTGTAAATGTATCTTTATAGTTTTTCCTCCCATATTGTTCCAATTAATTATACGGCATTGCCTCTTTCTTTCAAGTTTACTTTGACGTTTAGATATTTTTTTCTATCTGAAATTCAAGATTTCTATTGAAGGCCAATTTGACATGAATGAGATGAACAAAAAAAAGATTGTTTGTCACAGGACATGTTTCCATTCAAACTGTGTATATGTGAGTGCTTCTAATTACTTTTTTTATATTTGGTTGAGTCATGTTATCAAGAAGTAAATCAAGAATATGTGGGGTCTATTTTAAATTTAAAACAAGGTCTAAAGATGAAACTAATTCAAAATAGTATATTGTTATATTAATGGGAATGAAATATTATACAACAATGGTCAATCTTATGTAGAATACAACTGTGCATGATAAACTTGCCAGTTAATTGTTTGAATTTTACTTTTTCATAATAATTTTACTTTCCAATTAATTGTTTGATAATTTCATAATAAATATCGTGTTTGTTTTTAATTTTATTTATCTGTTTCATGTTTGAATCCTCTTTTATTTATCTTTATTTTATTTTTTCAACAAATTGTAGTCATAGGACCAGAGACAACAACTTTTTTTTTAAAAATAAATTATTAAAATACTACAGATCTGTATTTTATAATTAAAAAAATTGAAAATAGAAACATGTCATAATTTTAAAACTTTCGGTTTGAATAAATTTTAACAAAGACAATTAAAATAATTACAGATAAAAAAATCGCTTATAAATATTTTTTTGGTTGCTGACATTTAAAAAAAAAGTAATATTGGAAAAAGAAAAATAGTAAATCCTTGCTTTAAAGGTTTTTTAAAAAGAATTATTTTTTACTATTTTACAAATTGGATTCTTTTAAACTATTAAAATCTAATTTTCTTTTTGGACGCAGAACTTTTTCAAAAAAAAAAAATATTATAAAAAACAAAAAGCATCACTATTTGATTAGAAAATAAATTAAAGAATTTCATGATGCAAAATAAAATAAAAATAAAACAATTAACGAAAAGAGAAGAAAAAGAAAATATTTATAAAGGAACAGTTAAACAATAAAATTTAAATTTGTGGTGTAGTTTTTATTTCTTTAGAACCGTAACATATTGAGAAGATTTTCAAAAATGGATGATGATGCAAAGTGTTATTTCATTTTTTCATAAACTTTATTTTTTTTATCATTTTAAAATTTTCATTCCATCATATAAAATCTCTCTTCATGTATTTAAATCTAAGATAATAATTGATATTATTGCTTTCGAAATTTTGAATTAGAATTGATTTGAAATGATTTGTCATATTTATTTTCATGTTATACTTGGTGGTGCTTATAACTTATAAACTTTATCCAATTAAATATTAAAAATAATATATTAATTATTTATATACAATTCGTTTAAATTTTTTAATGTTAAATCCTAAAATTATTTGTTATTGTTAAGTTAAACGTATTTAATAAAGAATAAAATTTACAACATATTTAGAAAGGCTAAACAAATCTTAAAATCCATAAAATAAAAGAAAGATTAATAGTAAATCAAAGGAATAGAAGATCATCAGTTTTGTTCATCTTTCAATTTTTATTTTTCTCTGTAATAATTTATTTTTATGTGGTATATATTAATTGGATAATTTATTTTTATGTGGTATATATTAATTTAATTATAGTATCTTTTTTTAATATATCACGGAAATTCATTATTTTGTACATCTTTATTTAATGATATTATATCTGATTAAATGAAAATCATCTTACTTTGCAGGATAGAACAAGAGAAGAGTGTACTAAAAAGGTTGCAACATGCTTTGTAAATTATATTTAGATTTTTAGCTAAAAGTAGAGTTAATATTTTTAATACTAGGTTTTAGATTGATCTATGAACATAAAATTTAATTAATTAGCACAAATATCAATTCAACACACGCCACATATGCTATTAATCTTCATTATACTAGAAAAAGCAGAAGTTGTAGAACACTGTTTAGTGTCTTTGAAGAATATACTCCCATTACACGTAAATTAGGGTAAAATTTTATTAGCATTATTTTTTTTATGTATAATTAAAACATTATTTATGATTATACATGTACGTTTGTTACTAAATAATAATTTGTATTTAGTTACTTTTAAATTTTAAAAATCATTATATCTTATAATATTCGCGCAACGCGCGAGTATGTATACTAGTATATTATAATAACAAAAAATAAAAGGTCGCGATGCTACCAAAATGTATATGCAAAACTTTTCCATGTATATGCAAGCTAGTAAAGGATAGCACATGTTGTGCACGTGCCTAATAATATTATGTTAACTATTTAAAACAATTTTTGTTGTTGTTTTGTTTCAAAATTTTGTTGGTCGGGACTATTACCTAAGAGGTATAGTCAAAAGTAGGATTGTCTTATTACGATGATCAGTGATGATGATAGTGGGCAGTTATTGATAACGATCATGAATTTTGAAGAGTTGTGCACTAGTCGTGCAGTATCCGTGGTGAATAAGGGTGGTGGGTGGTCTTAAAGGTAGTTGGTGTTGAAAATTGACAGTGATATTATAATGCTCCAAATTACATACAAACAATTGAGAAAGAAATTATCTTACATTTTGAAATCGATAAAATAATAGAAAATCGAAGAGCGAAGACTTGACAGAAGATCAGTTGAAAGTGCTTAAAAATGAATATAACATTAAGCGATCCTAAAGGTCTTATTTATAGTGCTCAGAACTTAATTCTACTCTGTCTGTAAATTAATTTTCAAGCTTTAATTACCGAATAGCTAATTGTATTAATTAGGTATAATAAATGTTATTGAATGGGGTTAAATCAAAAAGTATTATATTTAGGTACGGAAAATTTCATTGGTGAGAGGGCATATCTAGAATTCCACTGTATTAAATTTCACACGCACATACATATTTTTAATTTATTTTACTTTAAATATTTTGTATACAAATATATAATCGCATTTTGAGAGAGTATATTGAATTCGTCTTAACCCTTACTCCCTCCATTTTAATTTGTTAGTCTTCTTCATGGAGGGAAATTAGAAAAATACTATTTCTGAAAAATAAAAAACGTATGATTTTATGTTATGGTACATTTCACAACCTAAACCATCGTGAAAGGCACCCACACTAAATTCCAGTGGGAGAACCAATTACTCAAGCCAACCCAGAAACAATTAAATATCTAAATAACAGTTTCATCAATTAAAAAAAGTTTCTTAACTAAAATCGTTATAAAAAAATGTTTTCAGAAATATTTCCCCTAGAATCTAAAGTCGTGTTACCAGAACATCTACATAATCTAGATTACAGGGATGCAACCCCAAAATTAAAGGAGTCTAAGTTCAAATGGTGAACGAGAAAGAGAGTATAAATCCATAACAACCTGAAAGAAGCATCTCACCCTTGGATGCAGGGAACATGGGATTCACATGTGAGATTGCATAGTTATCACCAGAATATGTCTTGTAATCAACAAAAAATGAACTAGTGTAGTATCAGTACATAAAAATGATAGTATAACGGTAGGATCATAATATAGCTCCCGATTTATAAAATATGAACAAGCAACTGTAACACAGTAAACTAGGACAATACATAGGTAACTCATGTCAGTGAACATACACAAGGCTCTCAGTCATCAACATGACTTAACCACTACCTGAAACATGTCCAGCATCACCACAATTGAATAAGCCCGGTTCAATCATGGAACCAACACACAACAAATCAATCAACCATATACCAGGCATGGTACATAAGCCAACAATAATGAAACTTGTACCAGGCATGGTACTCGAGCCAACCATTAGATTCCCAGTACCAAGCGTTATACCTAAGTAAATCGATAATCTATACTAGGTGTTTTTCCCGAGCCAACCGAAATTGTAACGACCTGATTCCGTTGTTAGAGAAAATCCAATGGGGAAAGAATTGGGGTCAGAAAACATTTTGGTAGTAACTTAGAATTTCCTAGCCTAGTCCAAATTTGGATGAAATTAGAGTCCGTAAGGTCTAGGGAAATATGGTAGTAATTGGGTGATCTAATTATGATTTTGATCACATGAGTAGATAGCTAAGACATTAATAAATCCGTACGACTTTACGGAATTGAATTCGGGCGAGTAGAACTCCCAAAAATGATCTTAGCGTGAACGGGTGGTTTTTAAATGTCAAAGGTTGAAGGTGTGTTGTGAAATGGGGGCTTGGAATTCAAATTCCAACATTCTGTCTCCGTGCATGCCGCCATAGCGGGATGGCTGCCGCTGTAGCGGGATGGGTCCCGCCGTAGTGGGATGGGTCCTGCCCTAGCGGGATGGGTCCAGCCGTAGCGGGACAGACGCGTCTTAAGTCGGAAATAAAAGTCCAAAAATGTTTTATTCTGCTATTTGAGAGCTAAGGAACAAATCCAGGTCTTTTCTTGACAGTTTTCCACCATTCTTGAGGCTAAAGGTAAGATTTTATCTCCCTGAATCCTTTTTTCGATCCGTAGAACATAATCTAATGGGTAATTATCAATGGGGGAAGGTTTTGATCTGGAACTTATTGTGAAAAAAGCCCTAACATGGGTAGTGGGATCATGGGTATGATCTAGGGTTGTTAGAATTGTTAGTAATCTGGGTAATTAGTGATTGTTTATTGATTCTCGTATTATATTGATTATTTGTAGACCAAGAACAAGCGAAACGAATCCGGAAAGGGAAGGATCAAGTTTCTTAGGGTTTCAAGCTTGTTTCGAGGTAGGTGATGGTTGTGATTTCATGTTGGTGTGATATATGTTTGTAATTGCTCATTATAGTACATGTATGTATGCGGATGTTGCATTATTGATCACCCTAATCGTAAATGAGGATAATTGTATAATTGTATGCCATGAATCACCTCTTGTTGTATGATTGTGAGAATATATATTGTGATTGTGGTTTGTTGAATGGATCGGGTGTTACGTTCCGACACACTAACTTGGATCGGTTGCTACATTCCGGCATAAATATGGGATCGGTTGCCACATTTCGGCATAAACATTGGATCGAGTACCACGAATCGGTATACTAACGGTTTGGGTTTGGGTTCTATGAGAGGATCATTGAATTGAGTTCCGTGAGAGGACCATTGAATTTTGTTGTGTATCTACTTGTGATGATTATGTTTATATTTAATGATGATTGATATTGAAAGACTGTATGTTGCTCTAAAATGATAACCAATGTGTATTATTGAGAACGTGGAATGCTACATTGATCCTGTAAAGATAGACTAATATTGTATATGTTTGGTATATGCCTATTTTATAATAATGTGGTTACTTGCATGTGTTTCACTTATTGGGATAGCCGCGTGATCCTACCAGTACACTGTGGTTGTGTACTGATACTGCACTTGCTCTTTCTTTGTTGAGTATAGGGCATCTTCAGGTGGCTATTGATAGACCTTGACTAGGTGACTATTGAGCGTGACCGAATTCAAGGGTGAGCCAGTTCTTTCAGGCTGCCATGGATCTTTGTTGTTTAAGTCCACTCTTTTCGGACTCCAACTTTTGTTTAAGGTGTTGTTTAGTTTCGGGGTTGTACCCCCTGTTCTTAGACTTGTTGTTAGTAGAGTTTTGGTACAATGACTTTCAGGTTCTAGGGGTTGTTCTTCCGCATTAATTTGGCTAGTTTATTTAAACCTTTAGAGTTTATGGGGACTCCGTATTAATTATATAGTTATTTAAACTTGCTTCTACAGCTTTAAATGTGTATTACTTTGGCTAAGTTTATTAGTTGGGCTGTAGTTTTGGTTCTCCCACTGGAGGGTTAGTATGAGTGCCACTCACGACGGTCTGGGTCGTGACAAAGTTGGTATCAGAGCACTTGGTTCGTTGATCTTATTGTATGAAAATGAGTCTAGTAGAGTCTTGCGAAACTGTACGACGACGTCCATACTTTTCTTCGAGAGGCTATAGGACTTTAGGAAAAACTCACTTCTTTCTACTCATTCATGCTATGACTTGAATCCAATTGGTATCTGGTGATACAAATTGGAATCTTTCCTCCTTCACTCTATGGTCCGAACTAGAGCAACAAAAGTGGTAACACCATCACTAGCAAGAGAGGATGTGTATAGACTACCAACAGTTGAATAGGGTCGCCATTCAAAACAAGTATACATTGCCTCAGATAGATGACCTTTTTGACCAATTGCAAGGTGCATCGGTTTTCTCTAAGATTGATTTAAGGTCTGGTTACCATCAGTTAAAGATTGAGGCGGTTAAGAATTGGGTTTGACCAAGTTCTATAATTGAAATTAACAGTTTTATGGGGCTCGCTAGCTACTATTGAATGTTGTGGTATGAGTTGAGTCCAATTGGTATCTCCCGATTCCAATTGGTATGTCAACGAAGTGAACTAGACGTCGTAGTCCCGGCTGAAGGGACACAAGCAAGTTAATTGGAAATGAGAAAGTTCCAATTGATATTTGGCCTTATGGCCGTATAAGGCATAAATGACTAATAATGGTCGTCTATGGAACAAACTAATTAAAGAATTTGGACTTGTCTGCAAGTTGAAACTGCTTGAGTGTCGTGAAACTTATTGTGAAAAGAAAGTCATCACGAGATTAGGTGCAAGGGTCTAGATAAATTACGATGTGGTTCTTAAGTGAGAAATCTGAACGTGCGTTGCGACCAACTGATAATTGTGTGAGAGTTTGGATATATCTTGGGGATATGTGTGTGGTAGTGTTGAAACGATGTAAAAGGATTCTAAAGTGCGTACTTCGTTGGGTTGACCGGGGGGGGGGTAGACAACGATTGTCCTAGCTAAAGGGATTTTCTTAAATGCCTAGTTATAGGTGGGAAGTCTAGGGGAAATATAGAAAAGAGAGGAACCCTAGAAATTGTTGGCAGGGGTACTGTTTCCGTCAGGGCCACTGGGGCAGGATTTTCCCCGTCACGGCGAGACTGCCATTGCAGGATTTCTCTCGCTAGAGCGGGACAGGGCGAGACAAAAACTCAGCCTTGTCTCCTCTGTTTTCCCCTAGTCATAATTATGGACCCCGAATCATACCCAAACTAACCCCCGCGATCTAATTCAGTGTTCAGCAATCGAATATAAGTTAAAGGTGTGTTAAAATTGTGGAGAACCTGGGCATATGAGGAGGAAATCAGTAAGGCCGTGGAGGCTGGGGAAACGGTAACGCATGTAGAGAAGTAGCGCAGCCAGGCAAAAAGGTTGCCCGTCAAGATGACAGGGGTCAGTTTTATGTTTTTCTGGGTAAGACCGAGTTTGAGGGTGTGATGCAGTGGTCACAAGTGCTACTCTTGTCTGTGCCTGGATGACTATTGTTTTATTTGATCCGGGTTCTACTTATTCGTATGTGCCAGTTCAATTGCCTCGGGATTTGATGTGGTTTGTGATATACTTGATGCCCCCATCCATGTTTCTACCCTAGTTGAAGAGTTAGTCATAGTCACTCATGTATATCGTGTTGTCCTGCTGTGGTTATGGATTTTTTCAGATTTGGATTGATTTGGTTATGCTGAATATGACTGACTTGATATAATCTTAGGCATGACTTGGTTTTCCCCTTATTATATCGGGCTTAATTGTAATACTAAGTCGGTAACTCTAGAGATCTCGGGTAGGAAAATGTTAGAGTGGGAAGGGGGTACAAGCCTAAGTCAGCTAAGGTCATATCTATCATGCGGGGTAGAAAACTAGTGGGGCGAGATTGTTTGGCGTGATTGTCTCATATTCGGGATGTTGAGGTCGAATTCCCCTCTATTGAGTCTATTCCTGTGGTGTCAGAATTAAGAAAGCTTAAGGCTCAAATCCAAGGGCTTCTTGATAAAGGTTTCATCTGTCCTAGTGTTTCCCTGTGGGGTGATCCTGTCTTGTGTGTTAAGAAGAAGGATGGTAGTAAGAGGTTTGGTGATTTTATCTTAAGCCATAAAGGGATGGATTGATACCGAAATGACAAGCTTATGGATAAGGAAAGTTCTATTGAGTATACCTAGGTGAAGGAAATTGAAGTATTTAGCACGAAGGTGCGTATAAAAATTAGGTTAGTCCTTTGAATTTGATGAGTATACCTAAGTTTGAGGTGTCGTATTGATGAAAAGGTTGACTTCGTAGTTATAGCCAGGGCTAACGGAGCATAACAATAATAAGAGTTCATCGTGGATTGTGACGGGATGCAAATATTTAATGAGATTGTTGGTTAAGAGGAATTTGTACTGTAATTACGACTTGCAAGTATCTAAGGTTGTGGTTTTCTAATACTTGGTGAGTAACATGGGTGTATGGAAAATGATAAGAGATGGTAGGACACCACTCAAATAGAATGTTAAAGAGCTAGAGTTATAATGAAGGAAAATATAGTAGAATGTAGTACAACCTTTAGAGAGAGGCGAGAGCAAGAATATTTTTATTGGATTCTTAAGGTTAAAGAGGTATCTCCAGAGGTGTAGATAATTGGATTCAGAGACACGTGATTTCATTGTTTTGCTGTGGCTATAGTAATAGTGTCATGGGTCCATCAGATGGGTTAAAAATTATTGAAAATTACTTGAGAAAGGATTGTGTAGACATTAGCTTGAGCGTGATGATAAGTGCTTATTTTTGTTTTTGAGTTTATTAATGAGTACGATTGAATTTTTAGCGTAAGGATATTGTAAGATCGATGGAGATGCGATCAATGATAAATGAAGATCTATGAATTCATAAGAATCTTCAAGGTACAAGCTAATGTTGATAGATAAGGGGATTGTATTATACAGTTGAATTTACAATTCAGATTTTTCATTGTAAGTCTACATTCGTGGTAATATATTTTGTCAAGGTATGAATTGACAAGGTGAAGAATGATCAATTGTATCCGGTATTGAGCATGTGAAAGGACTTACACATGGTTTGAGTCATAAAGTTTATTACTTTTGATTGTTAAAGTACCTAAGAAAGTTTTATTTAAAAGTGTTAGTTTATAGTGAGGTAAATGGTCGGAGTGTTTATGATGGTTGTTAGTATTGTGAGTATGATTCACTAGCTATGCTCTCGTGTGTTTTCACTTTTTGTGGGTGGGTCCCTAGTGGTGGATCAGGAGTACCAAATCCTGCGATGTTCTCTTGGTTGAGTGGGAAGATTGGGGAAGATTTGGTTATTTCGAATGACATAATTGGTGTTGTCTTGGAGTTGTTAAAGTATTTTTAGTGGTTCTACATGTACCACCTTGCTTATGAGATTTTATAGAAGAGCACCATGCGTATTTATGGTTGCCCGACAATCTAATATTTCATCTTGTCGTCGAGGTCATGTATCGATTATATGTGGTTGAATATGAGGATCATTGGGTCCAATTCTACTGTTCTTAAGGAAAATCTACAATCACAATTGCTAAATCTAGCATTTTGATAGTGTTGTTAGAGGGTTTGTATGCTTGGACATATCCTTCAATGAGTATCTGATGGATAAAAACCAAATTTCTGTAACTTAAGCTCATGGAAATTTATGTTGTGGGAAGGAGATGTTGATAAGAACTATGATTGTTTGAGTATTATAAGTGTGTGCTGGTTGGTTTAGGTTCACCTCTAATTATGGCGAGTTTTGATTTTGGATTTTATCATGGTTATGTGATAAAGGATTCGTCCTGATGTTTGTGTCAAGGTCCTTGATAACATGTTGCAGACATGTGTACGATCAACTTTGGTGGTTATTGGGAATAACTTTGTTGTTAGTTAAGTGTGCATACAACAATAATTATCATTCGAGTATTGTCGTTACTTCATTGAGGCATTATATGAGAGGATGTGTAGGTATTCAATAGGTTGGTTTGGGGACGAAGATATTATTATAAAGTGAGACTCAGTTTTGTTAAACAAGACCTTTTGTATGAGGAAGAACCGGTTGAAATTCTTGATCGTGATGTCCAGACGCTAAGGACATGCGAGACAAGTAGCCCCAGTAATTCGATGATTCAGATACTACTCTACCCTTACTTCATCCAGTCTTTCCTAGTTGATCACTCGGGTAATTAGTGATTGTTTATTGATTCCCGTATTATATTGATTGTTTGTAGACAAAGAACAAGCGGAACGAATCCGCAAAGGGAAAGATCAAGTTTCTTAGGGTTTCAAGCTTGTTTCGAGGTAGGTGATGGTTGTGATTTCATGTTGGTGTGATATATGTTTGCAATTTATCATTATAATACATGTATGTATGCGAATATTGCATTATTGATCACCCTAATCATAAATGAGGATAATTGAATAATTATATGCCATGAATCACCTCTTGTTGTATGATTGTGACAATATACATTATGCATGTGATTGTGGTTTGTTGAATGGATCGGGTGTTACGTTCCGACACACTAACTTGGATCGGTTGCCACGTTCCGGCATAAATATAGGATCGGTTGCTACGTTTCGGCATAAACATTGGATAGGGTACCATGAACCAGTATACTAACCGTTTGAGTTTGGGTTCAATGAGAGGACCATTGAATTGAGTTCCGTGAGAGGACCATTGAATTGTGTAGTGTATCTACTTGTGAAAAGATGACTAATATTGTATATGTTTGGTATATGCCTATTTTATAATGTTGTGGTTACTTGCATGTGTTTCACTTATTGGGATAGCCGCGTGATCCTACCAGTACACTGTGGTTGTGTACTGATACTGCACTTGCTCTTTCTTTGTTGAGTACAAGGCATCTTCATGTGGCTATTGATAGACCTCAGCTAGGTGACTATTGAGCGTGATCGAATTCAAGGGTGAGCCAGTTCTTTCAGGCTGTCATGGATCTTTCTTGTTTAAGTCCACTCTTTTCGGACTCCTACTTCTGTTTAAGGTGTTGTTTTAGTTTCAGGGTTGTACCCCTTGTTCTTAGACTTGTCATTAGTAGTGTTTTAGTACAATGACTTTCAGGTTCTAGGGGTTGTTCTTCTGCATTAGTTTGGCTAGTTTATTTAAACCTTTAGAGTTTATGGGGACTCCGTATAAATTATATAGTTATTTAAACCTGCTTTTATAGCTTTAAATATGTATTACTTTGGCTAACTTGATTAGTTGGGCTGTAGTTTTGGTTTTCCCACCGGAGGGTTAGTGTGGGTGTCACTCACGACGGTCTGGGTCGTGACAGAAATCAAAGATAACACATAAATGACAATCATAATGAATACAACCACACTTGTAAGACCACAAGTAGTTAAGGCAAGTTTATTGCATATGATTAACAACAAGATATCATTTTACATTCATTATTTTTTCTCCCTAATCACATATTGTACAAGCAATATGTGACGACCCAAGAGTACCCCTTAGATGTGACACGGTGTACAAGACTCCGAAAAACCTCATACAAGCCTCAAAGCATATCATAACATAAGATATAAGAAAATGGTGTAGAATTTTAAAACTTTTATCCATATAATCGAAGTCTTTTAAAAAAAAAACAAGCGGGAGTCTACACTTTGTCTCAAACCATCTATAGCCATTAAGACTACAAGTTTGGGACGCAGCCCATACAAAAGCTCTAAACATAAAATGAAATAGTTAAAGGACATAGTGGTCAAGCCCTCGAATGCTATGAGGACTTACCAAACTTCTTCTTCTTGATCTACTATGATCCTAGCCACAAGGATGGAAGTCGATATCGCCAAGCCCTACACTTTGTGAAAAATGAAGAAGAAATATGGGTTAGCACAAAAATGTACTAAGTATGATAGTCATGCATAAAAACCTTTGAAAACATGATAAAAGGGACATTTTTGTTGAATGCATGCACTTTAGTAGTTTAAACCCTCATTTTGAAGATAGTGTGAAAACACAAGTCATAAGCATAAGAGCCATCATTGTAAGACATATACTATAACATGGTAGATAAAAATCACAACTAGTGAGTATAAGAAATATCATTAGGAACATATACATAGTCAATACAATCTAGTTTTAGTATGAAATAAGAGAGACACTTCATGAGCCACCTCAAGGCTAGCTTGTGCAATATATGGATAAGATCCCATAATCCTACCCACACTAAGCAAGTCACTTCATATCCTCATTCATGTTTACCATCTTTTAATCTCATCCTTAACCTATCTCTCATAGACTAGGAAACAACCACTTTTAGTCAACCAAATAAAGGAAACCAACTCATAGCAACAATCCAAGTTAACATACAACATTACAAGTAGCCTTGACATCAATTGCAATTACCATTTAGTCACAAGCACATTCATTACATGAATCATCTTGACAAAAGGAACCTACCATAACTACTCTCAAAGCCCACTTGTGCAATGCGTGGATGAAGTCCCATACCCCCACCCACACTAAGTAGTACTTCTTGAATAGCCATAGTACATCTTAGACTTGACCTTGTGGGAATTAGCCTTAACCGACATAGGCCATGTGAACTTGCATGGAATTCGGTGTATGCCCACACCGAAAAGGGGTGTCCTACTTGCCTAAGGTAGAACTAAAATGTATTAGCTTGGATAAGGATTCAATGGCTAAATAACTTACGGGGGAACGTAGGTATGGGATAATGAGGTTGCTTCAAGAAACCCAACCTTTCTTAGCGGGGGAGCTTTCATCTCATGAGATTAACTTTAGAAAGCCGGCCTTTGTTAACGGGAGAGCCTCTATCTCATTTTCAATATCCACTCAGTGCTAAGCATAATTCCCATGAAGTATTTACTAAATCCTGACTTGTTTCATTAGGATAGCTTATTAGATCATGCGTGAGAATGTACTTTCACTGTCCATGTCTTCTTGTTAGATTCAATTAGGTGAGAACCAACTTTCAACCTAGAATCTTCAATATGTGAGAAGAACTTTGACATTATATTCATTATGTGTTTATGAGAATGAACATTCAATCAACACAATAGTATCATCATAATCATGGAATAATCATGTATAAGTGTGTGTGTGAGAGAGAATAGACTTTCAACAATACCACAATTACATCAAAGTCATGATCACTTTACTTTCTCAAAAGATGGTCTTAAATCATGAACACACTTTCACAAGCATGCATAATATCATATATTGCCCCTCTAAGGACCAATTACCCTATTCAATCGACACATCTAGAATTCATTATATTAGACATGAATATAATCATAGTTCAAGTAATCAAGTCATTAAATGCATGATCTCAAACACTCATAATATAGGTCATGTTGGTGGTGTATTTCCACAATAAAACCACATACAATTCAACAGACAGAATAGCTTAGATTATAATCATGTTCATAAAATATACACATAAGCCACAATTAGGCATAAGTCTCATGTTTTACCCCTCTTGGATCAAGGATCACTGTCAACCAATCACATTTAGGGTTACTACATTAGTCATGGAAGACAACTTGATTCAAATAACTCAACTAATACAACAAAATCTCATAATGTTCATCTCACCACAATTCACCCACATCACAAATTCACAAATTGGGGACATGGGGGTTCATGGGCTCTTAGAGGAAATTCAATATCAAAACCATAGAAATTCCTCAATTAATACATAATTCAAGTAATCAATTCATTATATTCATGATTCTATAACATTCTACTAATATCAATCAATACCCACACTTTAAGATCCAATTTGAGAAATTAGGGTAATTCATGGATTCATGGGACACTTTATCATAAAACCACCATAAAACACCAATTCAATAATAATTTAAGATAATTAAATCATTGAAAACATTTTTAGAAAGAATCCATGACTTGGAGTGAAAACCCTAGGTTTTGGAGAATTTTCTAATTTAAAATTGAGGACTTCATGGATGAAAGCATTCCATGAATCAAAAACTACTATACCTTAGGTGAAGAAATCCATTAAATTCGAATAAAAAATCTTCCTTCTTCAGGCCTAACTTGATCTTCTTCATCTTCCTTGGAGTTCTAGAGAGAATATTTTTGGGGATAAAGTTGGTATGATTTGGGGTTTTGGGATTTATGAAGTATAAGGGTTAGTTAATGGTTTAAAAACCCTTATATAGGTCTATTAAAATAAATTAAAATGACCCCACAAAAAAATAACTAAAAGGGAAACTACCTAAAAAGACTTACCTTTGGTCGAGCTTGGACAGGTTGCAGGACCCCAATCATGACCCCCACTTACGGGGCGTGGATAGACCCACGGACCATACTGGTCCTTCGTGGTTTGGTTCTTCAGCTCCTCCAATTTCCCTTTGACCCACGAGACTCCCCCATGGGGCGTGGATGGACTTAGGCCCAATAGGTGTCATCCGTAGGTCACCAACTTGGGCTGTTTTGGGGCAGTTTGGGGTTAGGCTTTAGGGTCCTCTTTAAGGACCCTTGGTTGGTCCTTGAGGAGTCCTATCTTGACGTTTAACCCCTAAACCCCTTATCCTAAGTACGGGAATCCATTTTACAACATTAATCCATATATCAAACTCTAAAACTCTCACGTAAGGCTCTAGTTTCACCTACTACTTTTTCGGGTGTTACAATATCTCCCCCTTGGGATCATACGTCCTCGAATGACATTTCTAAACACTTTATGAAATTAAAGACTCAAGACTAGGAGCCCATCATGCATGAAACATCAAAAAAATGCATCATTTAAAGGAGAAAACATCAATTCCATCTCAAAACATCATTAATGCAACACAAGGGAGTAGAAACTACTTCTAACAACCTAATATGTACGAAACTCAATATTTCTCATTTGCACAGGAGGAACTAACTTCTCCAACTAAAATAATACTCAACACAACATCATGGAGCCAATATACGATTACTCTCAAAATCATACTAAAGCATGTTCATTAACGCATCTCATGAAGTCAAATAGGCAACTCATACCAATGCACAACAACATGAGGAACTTCAATCATAAAAACTAATTTTCTTACTAAATATTTATTTCATCAAGAATATGCATAATACAAGGAAATTATGGAACATATGCAACATCCTAGACTCCATAATCATAAAACAAGTCAAGGAAAACTTATCATTTCATGTTGAAGGAGGAATAGAATGAAAGATAAGGATATCAACACATCTCATTGGCCCTTGGCCTCACAAATAGCACCCTCACCTACTACCCTCACACAAAGACCACTCATCCACACTTTTATGAAAGCAACTTCATCATTCTTCTATTTCTTAACTTGCCGATCTAAGACTTCTACCGGTACTTCTAAATTAAAGAGATTCTCGTTTAAGCATTCTAGTTCACAAGCAACCTTACCACCACCTCTTAAGATCTTATAGGAGCCTACCAAACCGGGACTAAACTTTTCAAACTCACTACACCTCTCAAGGTGAGAAATTTCAAGCTAATCTAAATCATGAACATCTAAAACACCCAACGACCTTGCTATCTAAGCACATTATCTCCCCCTTGGGAGTAAGCCTATACAGACTCTTCTAAGCCTCATTTCTTTCAATTCTAAGGTTGGAGCAAGTTATCACTAATCCTTCACATCTATCATACAAGGTAATTCTAAACCATGGAGAATTACACTTCTACCCTCCTTTAAAGGAGTCTACTCACTCAACATCTCTAGGCATCACTTAAACACCATTATTAATCAAATCCTCCAACACACCCTAAAACTCATAATGACTAAGTCGGGTTCTACCAACAAACACACATAACCATAATGCAACCCATTTATACCAAATGATATCCTCTAAATCTATCATATCAAGCCTCATCTAGTCACATAGCCATAATTTTCTTCACTACTAACCTTTTCTCCCTCGACCCTTGTAGCATGAGCCCTTCAAGTGGTCATATCCTGAAGACCATCAGATAGGGAATAGGACATCGACCTTATGGAGTTAAACTGTATGGCACGACTTAGAAAATGAAGAAGTGAAGTTTTCCTAACATCCAATAGCCTCCTATTCATAAATGTGGTGCACTTCACACTATGAACAAGACTCTACTAGATGTGATTTGAGACAATCCTATAATCATCCCAAAATCTTGTACTCTGATACCATGTTTTTCATGACCCAAGAGTAACCCCTAGATGTGACACGGCGTACAAGACTTTGAAAAGCCTAATACAAGCCTCATACCATATCAAAACATAATATAATAGAAAATGGTACGGAATTAAAAAACTTGTATCCAAACAATCAAAGTCTTTTAAAAAAAACAAGCGGGAGTCTACACTTTGTCTCAAACCATCTATAACCATTAAGACTACAAGTTTGGGACGCAACCCATACAAAAGCTCTAAACATAAAATGAAATAGTTATAGGACATAGTGGTCAAGCCCTCGAATGCTATGAGGACTTACAAACTTCTTCTTCTTGATCTACTATGATCCTAGCCACGAGGATGGAAGTCGATATCGCCAAGCCCTACACTTTGTGAAAAATGTAGAAGAAATATAGGTTAGCACAAAAATGTACTAAGTATGATAGTCATGCATAAACACCTTTGAACGCATGCTAAAAGGGACATTTTTGTTGAATACATGCACTTTACTAGTTTAAAACCTCATTTTGAAGATAGTGTGAAAACACAAGTCATAAGCATAAGAGGCATCATGATAATACATAGACTATAGCTTGGTATATAACAATCACAACTAGTGAGTATAAGAAATATCATTAGGAACATATACATAGTCAATACAATCTAGTTTTAGTATGAAATAAGAGAGACACTTCATGAGCCACCTCAAGGCTAGCTTGTGCAATGTATGGATAAGATCCCATAATCCTACCCACACTAAGCAAGTCACTTCAGATCCTCATTCATGTTTACCATCTTTTAATCTCATCCTTAACCTATCTCTCATAGACTAGGAAATAACCAATTTTAGTCAACCAAATAAAGGAAACCAGCTCATAGCAACAATCCAAGCTAACATACAACATTACAAGTAGCCTTGACATCAATTGCAATTACCATTTAGTCACAAGCACATTCATTACAGGAGTCATCTTGACAAAAGGAACCTACCATAACTACTCTCAAATCCTACTTGTGCAATGCATGGATGAAGTCTCATACCCCCACCCACACTAAGTAGTACTTCTTGAATAGCCATAGTACATCTTAGACTTGACCTTGTGGGAATTAGCCTTAACCGACATAGGCCATGTGAGCTTGCATGGAATCCGGTGTATGCCCACACCGAAAAGGGGTGTCCTACTTGCCTAAGGTAGAACTAAAATAGTATTAGCTTGGAGATAGATCCAATGGCTAAATAACCTACGGGGGCACGTAGTTATGGGATAATGAGATTGCTTTTAGAAACCCAATCTTTCTTAGCGGGGGAGCTTCCATCTCATGAGATTAACTTTAGAAACTCGCCCTTTCTTAACGGGAGAGCCTCTATCTCATTTTCAATGTCCACTTGGGGCTAAGCATAATTCCCATGAAGTATTTGCTGAATCCTGACTTGTTTCATTAGGATAGCTCATTATATCTTGCGTGAGAATGTACTTTCACTGTCTATGTCTTCTTGTTAGATTCAATTAGGTGAGAACTGACTTTCAACCTAGAATCTTCAATATGTGTGAAGAACTTACATATTATATTCATTATATGTTTATGAGAATAAACTTTCAATCAACACAATAGTATCATCATAATTATTGAATAATCATGTATAAGTGTGTGTGTGAGTATAGAGTTTCAACAACACCACAATTACATCAAAGTCATGATCACTTTACTTTATCAAAAGTTGGTCTTAAATCATGAACACACTTTCACAAGTATGCATAATATCATATATTGTTCCTTTAAGGACTAAAGACCTTATTCAATCGACACATCTAGAATTCATTATATTAGACATGGATATAATCATAGTTCAAGTAATCAAGTCATTAAATGCATGATCTAAAACACTCATATTATAGGTCATGTTGGTGTAGTCTTTCCATAATAAAACCACATACAATTCAACAGACATAATAGCTTAGATTATAATCATGTTCATAAAATATACACATGAAGCTACAATTAGGCATTAGTCTCATGTTTCACCCATCTTGGATCAATGATCACTTTTAACCAATCACATTTAGGGTTACTACATTAGTCATGGAAGACAACATGATTCGAACTGTCACACCCCGAGCCTACACCCTGGACGTGGCCGGCACTAGGAGACCATTTCTAGCCCCAAGCAAACCCTTGGCCTGGCTTACTTAACTCAGCGGAAGACTTAACTCAATGAAACAGTCTCAAATAATAACTTAAAGAATAATAATTTTGGCCAAATTGGCACTTAAGTCTTAAACAACATCTGAAAGATAAAGAAAGACATCTGAACTAATAACTATCTGACTGTCTATGAAGCCTCTAAAATACTGAGATGGATGTTGGGAAAACCCCCACAACATCCTAATAAATGAAAGACTTAAAACGAATAAAAGAGTCCTCCGGAATGCAATGAGGCTCACCACTGACTCTGAGCTGCTCAACTGGATCAACGAGGTGCTGGATGCTGATCCTAGTTACCTGCGTCTGCATCATAATAAGATGCAGGCCAAATGGAATCAGTAGATTGAATGTACGAGTATGCGAGTTGGAATGCTAAACCACACATAGGCTAGAAGGAATCTGAAAGAAACTGAATAACTTACCTGGCTCACTCAA
>NW_006238961.1:589802-593957 GCF_000226075.1 Solanum tuberosum | reverse complement strand
TCTAACTGACAACCATCACATAAGAGTTATAGTGATGATACAGCGATCAACGTCACACTGCCTGAGCATCCTATACCTGACCAAATGTATAGAACCTGAACTGCCTAATGGATCCACTAGTCTATCTTGAAAAGGATTCATCTCAAAAGTATGAGCCTCTTCTACCCATGATGGCTACATGGTTCTATGGGGGCTGTGGGTTCTTTGAACGCTCCTCCAATTCGGTGCTAAATACTACTCCCAAAATATACTAGCTCTTATGTTTTTTAAAACATACTTCTTCTGTGATTTGAGATTAGTGCTCAAAAACTTAGCTCAAGGGATATCTTGGAAATCAAAGTTTCCCTTCTTTCTTCATTTAGAAAACGATTACTCTTTTATGAAAACTAGCCCGAAGGCTCTTTGGAAATCTCAGTTTTCGTTCTTATTTAAATGTGAAAACATTTTAAATCTCTTTGGGAATACTTATTCCCCATATACTTTTGAAGAAATGAACTTCAAACTTTAGTCTTTACTCTTTACTCAACTTGAACTTTAAGTCATAAAACAAAGTTAAAACATTTGGAAAAGACTTTTGGAAAACTCTAAGAACTCATCTTGACTTGACTCTTACCTCTCTTAACTTAGATCTTAACTTTTCTTGAATTGGATTATGGATTCAAGGTTCATGATCTCATGTTTATGAATGATTTCATGATGTTTAGATGTATTTTAGAATGTTAGAATCGACTAGGAAACATAGGTACATCACTTAGGAACACTTACGAGAAGGTGGGGAACGAATGGGGAGAACTAGCGTCCCTGGCGCTCTGAGAGGCGTGGGGCGCCAGGCCCCAAACCTCAGAGAGCTGGGTGGGGAGCTTTGGTTGGGGTGACGCACTAGAGGCCAAACCTCAGAGAACGTTTTGGGGAGCGCTGAGAGGCACAACGCTCCAACCCCTGTACCCAGGTGTTCTCGACCTTTCTCTTCCGTTTTTCATCTCTAAACCCTCCAAACTTCCATAATACTTTTTCCAAACCCCTAGGATCAATTGTACCCTCAATATACAACCTATCTAACTCGCAAAATAACTCGAAAACATGAATCAATTAATCAGTAGGAATTCAACAATCAACCTACAAGAATTCAATAATGTTCTTCAATAACTTCACTTTCTTAACATTTAAACAACTCCAATTTCGCTGAATTGAAACAAGTTAATGTGTGGGTGAACTAACCCAACACGAAAAGATCTCAAAAGAAATCTCACATACCTTAATAGGGATCACCCCCGACGAATTCCACTCGCAAATCTTGAATGATCTTGGCTAATTCTTGCCTTCTTCTCCCGTTCTTTCTTCTTTCTCTCTTCTCCAAGCCCTAAGCGTATTCTAATTTTCCCAAACTGAATTAAGTTCTGTTTTTACCCGTATAAATCCCTAAAAATGAATTAGGAAATTAATTAGGGAAAAGACTACTTTGCCCTTCCCTTATTCCGGATTGAAACTTTCCTCGATCCAACAACCCAACTTCCGGAAGGAGTATCTCAATCATACAATGTCAAAATCGTTCAATCTTAGCGGCGTTGGAAAGATATCTCCAAGGGATTTCCAAACATATCAAGAGCTGCTCCTAACAATTCCTGAGCTAGGAGTTATGGCCGTTTGAAAATGGCCAAAACTCACTTTCTTAACTTAGACAAAATTTCCCGACTTCCTTATTCTTTCCAAAAATCAATATTTTCATATTTTAAACTCTTTATAGTTGTTTCTAGGTGCGAGATGCTACAATATCTCCCCCTTGGGAACATTCGTCCTTGAATGAGCTTTATTTCACTAAGCTTAGGGTAGCAACATCAAGTTCAACACTCAACAAGCAAAAACAGGTAACAACATGCATACTCATAATTTAGCTAGTACTAAGAAGAGGATTAGTACCTTGATCTGAATTTTTCCGGATTCAAAGAGATGTGGATATCTCTTCTTCATATCCTCTTTAGCTTCCCAAGTAGCTTCCTCAACAAATTGGTTCCTCCAAAGGACTTTGACTGATGCGACCTCCTTTGTTCTCAACTTGCAAACTTGGCGATCTAAAATCTGGACCGGAATCTCCTCATAAGATAATTATCCTTAATCCCAACATATTCAGTTTGCACTATCAATGAAGGATCTCCCATGCACTTCTTCAACATAGAGATGTGAAATTACCGGATGAACCGCCGCTAATTCATGTGGTAGCTCCAACTCGTAAGCTACACTTCCAATCCTCTTAGATATGCGATAAGGTCCAATATACCGGGGACTAAGCTTCCCCTTCTTACCAAACCTCATAACACCCTTCATGGGTGAAACTTTCAAATATACCCAATCATCTACTTCGAACTCTAACGCCCTTCTCCTAACATCAGTGTAGGATTTCTGACGACTCTGTGCTGTTTTCAAACTCTCTTGAATTAGTCTCACTTTCTCCATAGCTTGATGAACTAAATCTGGTCCTATCAACCCTGCTTCACCAACTTCAAACCATCTAATAGGAGATCTGCATCTTCTCCCATAAAGAGCTTCATATGGAGCCATCTGGATGCTAGAATGATAACTGTTGTTGTAAGCGAATTCAATGAGAGGTAGGTGATCATCCCTATTACCCTTGAAATCAATCACACAAGCTCTCAACATATCTTCTAAGGTCTGAATAGTGTGCTCTGCTTGCCCATCAGTTTGAGGATGAAAGGCAGTGCTCAAGTTCACCTTTGAGCCTAAACCTTTCTGGAAAGATTTCCAGAATTGTGCACCTCTATCTGAAATAATGGAGATTGGAACTCCATAAAGTCTTACCAATTCCTGAATATAAAGCTTAGCATAATCTTCTGCTGAGTTGTTAGTCTTCACCGGCAAAAAGTAGGCTGATTTTGTCATTCTGTCGACAATCACCCAAATAGAATCATGTTGCTTGCGAGACCTTGGTAACCCTGTGATGAATTCCATATTAATCATCTCCCACTTCCATTCTGGAAGTTCTATATTTTGAGCCAAACCACTAGGCCTTTGGTGCTCTACTTTCACTTGTTGGTAATTTGGACACTTAGCAACAAATGCAACAATGTCCTTTTTCATACCATTCCACCAATATACTTCTCTTAAATCACGGTACATTTTGGTGGAACCCGGATGGATGGAATATCTGGAGCTATGAGCTTCCTCCATGATTCTCCCTTGGAGTTTATCCACCATTGGTACACACAATCTACCTTGGTATTTCAACACACCATCTCCCCCTTGTTCAAAACTAATACTCTTTGCTTTTGAACATTTGCCTTCAAGTCAAGCAAAATGGGGTCTTGGTTTTGCTTTTCTTTCACTTCTGACACTAGTGATGATTCTGCCCCGTTCGTCACCACTATTCCTCCTTTTGTGGAATCCATAAGTCTGACTCCCAGGCGTGCAAGTCTGTGCACATCTTTGGTTAACTCCCTCTTTTCTTCCTCAACATGGGTGGTACTACCCATAGATAACCTGCTTAAAGCATCAACAACCACATTAGCCTTACCTGGGTGGTAAAGAATACTCATGTCATAATCCTTGAGTAATTCCAACCCCTCATTTGTCTGAGATTGAGCTCTTTCTGAGTGAACACATATTGCAAGTTGTTGTGATCAGTGAATATATCAACATGAACACCATACAAGTAATGTCGCCAAATCTTCAAGGCAAAAACTACTGCAGCCAACTCTAAGTCATGGGTTGGATAATTCTTCTCATGAACCTTCAACTGTCTGGAGGCATAGGCTATCACCTTGCCATTCTGCATTAACACACAACCCAAACCAACTCTGGATGCATCACAGTACACCACAAAACCTTGAGTACCCTCCGGTAAGGTCAAAACTGGGCACTAGTCAACTTCTTCTTCAATTCCTGAAAACTTTTCTCACAAGCTTCAGACCATTGAAACTTCACTGTTTTCTGAGTCAACTTCGTCGAAGGAGACGAAATAGACGAGAAACCCTCAACAAAACTCCTATAATAGCCAGCCAAGCCCAAGAAACTCCTAATATCAGTTGGAGATGTGGGTCTAGGCCAATTCTGCACTGCCTCAATTTTCTGAGTATCAACTCTAATACCATCACCGGAAATAATATGGCCCAAGAATGCCACAGACTCAAGCAAAAATTCACA
>NW_006238961.1:587688-589568 GCF_000226075.1 Solanum tuberosum | reverse complement strand
CTAGTCCTGAATGTTGTCTTTGGAATGTCACATTCCCTAACTTTCAACTGATGGTAGCCTAATTTGATGTCAATTTTCAAAAAATAAGTGGAACCCTGAAGTTGATCAAATAAATCATCTATCCTAGGAAGAGGATACTTATTCTTGATGGTAACCTTATTTAATTGACGGTAATCTATACACATCTGTAACGACTCGGAAAAATGATAGGTTAAGCAATAGCCTATGACTTTGTGTTGACTTTATAATGAGGTTCTATGAGGGGTTTATATGTAATTTCATATTAATTGTGTAACTCCGACAATTTAAAATGAAAAAGAAGAAGCTTGAAATTGGAAGTAGTCACTTTTGGAAAAATTCAGAATCTGGAAATTTGGTTAAGTGTGGGAAATCAGTGAGTTTTTGGCCAACTTTGAGAAGTCATAACTCCTAGATTAGGATGATCCAGGAGTAGTGACTTGGTTGGTAGACTAAAGTGTCCCTCCTTGTTACTTAAAGTCTTGAATGCATGAATGTGTGAAATGGGCAAAACTAAGAAATGGTGCCCTTTCATAAGTCTAGCTTTCCTAAGTAAATGTAAAACCATGAAATCGGTAGACCTAATGGTGGTAGCCCTTCTCATGTGTGAAATGATGAACCTTGGACCGGTAGGCTTAAGGCACCGTTTAATGAAGAATCGGTAGGCTTAAGGTAGCGTTTAATGAAGAATCGGTAGGCCTAAGGCACCCTTCCATGGGGATTTAATGAGCTATCATGTATGTATTTATCTATGTTGAATTGTTAAGAATTGTTATTGAATTGAAGGATGTGGGATGTTAGACTTGAATGGGCAAAATTGTGAATTGGTCTTCATGTTGATTATGGGCTTATGCTTAGCTTAGTTTGTATAGTTGAATGTTGTTATTATCATTGTTATTGTATTGTTAATTGTTGGAATATAAGGATTATTAAGATTTCCATGGAAAGAGGGTAAGTTTATCAAACTTGATAATATTGTATAATTGGCATGGAATTGAGTATTGTGGCTTATAGCCTTTGAAAAGGGTGGGAGTTTTATGTGAAGCTATATGTGAAGGAATGATGTGAATGAGTTTTATGTGAAGCTATATGTGAAGGAATGATGTGAATGAGTTTTATGTGAAGCTATATGTGAAGGAATGATGTGAATGAGTTTTATGTGAAGCTATATGTGAAGGAATGATGTGAATGAGTTTTATGTGAAGCTATATGTGAAGGAATGATGTGAATGAGTTTTATGTGAAGCTATATGTGAAGGAATGATGTGAATGAGTTTTATGTGAAGCTATATGTGAAGGAATGATGTGAATGAGTTTTATGTGAAGCTATATGTGAAGGAATGATGTGAATGAGTTTTATGTGAAGCTATATGTGAAGGAATGATGTGAATGAGTTTTATGTGAAGCTATATGTGAAGGAATGATGTGAATGAGTTTTATGTGAAGCTATATGTGAAGGAATTATGTGAATGAGTTTTATGAAGTATCCTTAAATGAAAATGTGTGTCTTGAAATGGCAGACTTAAGTGCCTCTTCTTGATACATGAAAGCTATGGAATGTGATCTCTTGACTTGGTAGGCTTAGGCATCCTTCTCTTGAGAAATGAATGTATCTTGACTTGAAGGCTTATTGTATTGAAGTGGTAGACCTTGAATTGGTGCCTCTTCATAAATGAATGAATGTCTTGAATCGGTGAGACCTAAGCATGGTGCCCTTCTATGAATGACTAACGGAGCATTTTAGACTATGACTTGAACCGGTAGACCTAAAGTTGGTGCCCCTTCATGATGAAGTCTAGAATCCCATGTGAATTTATAACCATGGTGTCGGTAGACCTAATGGTGGTAGCCCTCCTCATGTGT
>NW_006238961.1:584269-587588 GCF_000226075.1 Solanum tuberosum | reverse complement strand
CTTCGAGGTCGAGTACGCCGGTTACGATTAGGGGGTGTTCCTGGGTCGTGACAACATCCTAAGGTAACCATCTTTTTTTTCTCACAAACAAGACTGGAGTACCCCAAGGTGAGACACTTTGTCGGATGAAACCTTATCTAATAGATCTTTTAACTGTTCTTTCAATTCTTTCAACTCTGCTGGTGTTAATATGCTTGGCGGAATAGAGATAGGACGAGTATCTGGAATGATATCTATGCCGAAGTCTATTTCTCTCTCAGGAGGGACTCCTAGTAGATCATCAGGAAAAACTTCTGGAAACTCTCTTACTATAGGAACTGACTTAATGGGAGGATCCTCAGCACTTGAGTCATTAACTCGGACTAAGTGATAGATACAACCCTTTGAAACTAACTTTCTTTCCTTAAGGTACGAAATGAAATGACCCTTAGGCACTGCTGAACTACTACTCCACTCTATAACTGGCTCATTAGGAATCTGAAACTTGACAACTCGAGTTCTGCAATCTATGGAGGCATAACAGGCATGAAGCCAGTCCATACCAAGAATGACATCAAAGTCTACCATGTCTAACTTAATTAAATCAGCCATGGTACCCTTATGATTGACGAAAACGGGACAATCACGATAGACTCTCTCTGCTAGAATAGACTCACCAACAAGTGTAGAAACACTAAATGGTTCACTAAGTTTCTCATGAAGAATTTCAAACTTATTTGCAACGTAAGGAGTTACAAAAGACAAACTTGCTCCTGGGTCTAGCAAAGCATAGACGTCAAAAGTAAAGACTTTGATCATACCAGCGACAACATCTGGAGAATCCTTTTGATCATACCAGCGACAACATCTGGAGAGTTCTCTTGCTCTTGGCTACTGGTGATTGCATAGAGATGGTTTGTTCCTCCGCCAGTACCAGAAGTAGCTCCTCTAGGTGCAACCCTGTCTGGTGGAGCAACTGAAGAAGACTGGGCTTTATTGCCCCCCGTTACCCTGCCTATTCTTTGGACACTCTCGCATGAAATGTCCACTCTGACCACACTTGAAACAACCAGTGGAGCCTTCACGACAAATACCTGAATGGTTCCTACCACACTTGGCGCAGGCAGGAGGCTTACTACCCCCTTGCGCCACACTACACTGTGAATAGGTAGGTTTAACTCTGGAATTTTGACCATAGTACTCATTCTTGTTCTTAGGTGCAGGTGCACTAGCAAATGATAGAGCAGATCCCTTCTGTTTCTGTTGGAAAGACGACCGGTTTGCATTACTCTTCTGCTGCCCGGACTCGTTCCCTGTCTTAGCTCTCTTGCTCTTGAACTCCTCTCTATCCCTTAGCTTCTCTTCCTCTACCTGCTACACATAGACCATCAACCTCGAGATGTCTATGTCCCCAATAAGCATCGCTGCCCGGCCCTCCTTGCTAGATAGGCGACCCAAACCAGTAGCAAACAAACTCATCCTACTCTTCATGTCCGCAACCATTTCCGGAGCATAGCGAGACAGTTGGGTGGACCTCAATCCATACTCATACACACTCAAAGAATCCTGCTTTAGGGTGAGAAATTCACGTACCTTAGCATCTTTCAGTTCTCGGGGAAAGAATCGTCCTAAGAAGTCCTCCTCAAAACATGCCCAACTCGCAGGTGGTGCATCCTCAGCTCTACCCCCTTTCCACTGATCAAACCAGGTCCTAGCAACTTTCTTCATCTGATATGCAGCTAGCTCAACTCTCGCAGTATCAATAACATGCATCACATCGAACACCTTTTTCAGTTCCTCAATGAAGTTCTTTGGATCCTCTACAGTGCTCGAACCAGTGAAACTTGGGGGGATTCATCCTCAAGAACTCACGAATCCTTGAAGTGTTAGTCCCTTCTTGACGATCTCCTCTCTACTGCCCAGCCTGATTAGTCACAACTTGGCTAAGCATCCTTATAGCCTTTCTAAACTCAACATTAGAGACCCCTCCTTCTGGTTACACTTCAGGTGCATTAGGTAATTCTTGCTCTTATGGTTCAATATTTCTCCTAACTGGACGACCTCGTGCTGCTCTTCATGGAGGCATAGTTATCTGTAAAACGCACAAGCACGATATAGAAGGAAACTTTTAGAGATACACTCTAACGCACGAGATGGATATGAAGGAAGTGAAGAATTCCCTAAATGTTGCAACCTCCTAATTATAGATGTGGCGCGCTTCACACCGATAACTAGGACTCTACAGACACGACTTCATAGACTCCCTACGACTCTTGAACTCTGTGCTCTGATACCAAGTTTGTCACGACCCGAGCCTACACCCTGGACGTGGCAGGCACTCGGAGACCATTTCTTCCCCAAGCGAACCCTTGGTCTGGCTTACTTAACTCAGTGGAAGACTTAACTCAATGAAACAGTCTCAAATAATAACTTAAAGAATAATAAGTTGGCCAAATTGGCACTTAAGTCTTAAACAACATCTGAAAGATAAAGAAAGATATCTGAACTAATAACTATCTGACTGTCTATGAAGCCTCTAAAATACTGAGATGGATATTTGGACAAACCCCACAACATCCTAATAAATGAAAGACTGAAATAGAATAAAAGAGTCCTCCGGAATGCAAGGAGGCTCACCACTGACTCTGAGCTGCTCCACTCGATCAACGAGGTGCTGGATGTTGATCCTGGTTACCTACGTCTGCATCATAATAAGATGCAGGCCAACTGGCATCAGTACATTAAATGTACAAGTATGCGAGTTGGAATGCTAAACCACACATAGGCTAGAAGGAATCTAAAAGAAACTGAATAATTTACCTGGGTCACTCAACTCAACCTGACTGACTCATTTCAATATAAAGCAATTTTAAAACAAGTGCAATATAAAGAAAAGTTGTTTAAAACATGCTATAAACTCTGTGTGTATGAAAAGATACAATAAATCTGAGATGTATGTACAAATACAAATGAACTGATGTATATAGAAATTCAATAACTGCTGTGGGAGTTTCTCTAACCGACAACCATACACATAAGAGCTATAGTGATGATACAGAGATAAACCTCACGCTGCCTGAGCATCCTATACCCGGCCAAAGGTATAGAACCTGAACTGCCTAATGGATCCATTAGTCTATCTTGAAAAGGATTCATCTCAAAAGTATGAACCTCTTCTACCCATGATGGCTACATGGTTCTATAGGGGTTGTGGGTTCTTTGAACGCTCCCCCAATTCGGTGCTCAATACTACTCCAAAAATATACTTTAGTTCATATGTGTATTAAACACCTCTTTCTTTAGTTTGAGATAATTGCTCAAAGTTTAGCCCAAAGGCTCT
>NW_006238961.1:518967-583913 GCF_000226075.1 Solanum tuberosum | reverse complement strand
CTCTGAGAGGCGTGGGGCGCCAGGCCCAAAACCTCAGAGAGCTGGGTGGGGCGCTCTGGCTGGGGTGACGCGCCAGAGACCAAACCTCAGAGAACGTTTTGGGGCGCACTGAGAGGTGCGACGCCCTAACCCCTGTACCCAGGTGTTCTCGACTTTTCTCCTCTGTTTTTTATCTCTAAATCCTCCAAACTTCCATGATACTTTTCCCAAACCCCTAGGATCAATTGTACCCTCAATTTACAACCAATCTAACTCGCAAAACAACCCGGAAACATGAATCAATCCAACAATCAACCCACAAGAATTCAACAATGTTCTTCAAGAACTTCACTTTCTTAACATTCAAACAACTCCAATTTCGCTGAATTGAAACAAGTTAATGTGTGGGTGAACTAACCCAACATGAAATAAATCTCACATACCTTAATAGGGATCACCCCCTACGAATTCCACTCGCAAATCTTGAATGATCTTGGCTAATTCTTTCCTTCTTCTCCCGTTCTTTCTTTCTTTCTCTCTTCTCCAAGCCCTAAGCGTATTCTAACTGTTCAAAACTGAATTAAGTTCTGTTTTTACCCCTATAAATCCCTAAAAACGAATTAGGAAATTAATTAGAGAAAAGACTACTTTGCCCTTCCCTAAATCCGGATTGAAACTTTCCTCGATCCAACAGCCCAACTTCCGAATGGCGTATCTCTCTCATACGATGTCGAAATCGTGTAATCTTGGCGGCGTTGGAAAGATATCTCCAAGGGCTTTCCAAACATATCAATATATGCTGCTAACACCTACTGAGCTATGAGTTATGGCCGTTTTAAAATGTCCAAAACTAACTTTCTTAACGTAGACAATTTCCAGACTTCCTTATTCTTTCCAAAAATCAATATTTTCATATTTTAAACTCTTTATAGTCATTTCTAGGTGCGAGATGTTACACGAATAACTCAACTAATGCAACAAAATCTGATAATTTTCATCTCACCACAATTCACCCATATCACAAAGTCACAAATTGGGGACATGGGGGTTCATGGGCACCTGGAGGAAATTCAACATCAAAACCATATAAATTCCTCAATTAATACATAATTCAGGTAATAAATTCATTATATTCATGATTCTATAACACTCTACTAATATCAATCAATACTCACACTTTAAGATCCAATTTGAGAAATTAGGGTAATTCATGGGAAACTTTATCATAAAACCACCATAAAATAGAAATTCAATCATAATTTAAGATAATTAAATCATTGAAAATATTTTTAGAAAGAATCCATGACTTGGAGTGAAAACCCTAGGTTTTGGAGAATTTTCTACTTGAAATTGAGAGTTTGAGGACTTCATGTATGAAAGCATTCCATGAATCAAAGACTACCATACCATAGATTAATAAATCCAATAAATTCGAGTCAAAATTCTTCCTTCTTCAGTCCCTAACTTGATCTTCTTCTTCTTCTTCCTTGAAGTTCTAGAGAGAATATTTTTGGGGGTAAACTTGGTTATGATTTGGGGTCTTGGGATTTATGAAGTATAAGGGTTATTTAATGGTTTAAAAACCCTTATATAAGTCTATTGAAATAAATTAAAATGACCCCAAAACAAAATAACTAAAAGGGAAATTACCTAAAAAGACTTAGCTTTGGCGGAGCTTGGACAGGTTGCAGGACCCATCCACGACCCCCACCTACGGGGCGTGGATAGACCCACAGACCGTACTGGTCCTTCATGGGTTGGGGTCTTCATCTCCTCTAATTGTCCTTTGACCCACGAGACACCTCCACGGGGCGTGGATGGACCTACGCCCAGTAGTTCCATCCATAGGTCACCAACTTGGGCTGTTTTGCGGAAGTTTGGGGTTAGGCTTTAGGGTCCTCCTCAAGGACCCTTGGTTAGTCTTTAGGGAGTCTTACCTTTACGTTTAACCCCTAAATCCCTCATCCTAAGTACGGGAAGCCATTTTACAACATTAACCCACACATCAAACTATTAAACTCTCACATAAGGTTCTAGTTTCACTTACTAGTTTTCTAGGTCTTACACAATACTAAAGATATAGTTAACATGAACACATAACGTAGATTGAAAATCAATTCACACATACCTTGAATCAAGTCTGAATACTCTATTGAACCCCAAGTCTTTCCCTTTCTATCAAGTTTCGACTTGCTCTTGGTCCAAAACAATAATACAACACCAAATCAACCTCATTTGGCCTAAAAATTCTTGGATTATAACTTATTTTTAAACCCCATACCAATTTCATGGTCATTCCACCCCAACCATGTCATGAACTAAAATCGTGACATGATGGCACCTACTATAACTCCGCAGTAGGCAAGGCTAAATCCAAAGAGGAAGACAACAATCTATTGAAAATGTATGACGGAAAGTAGAAATAGATATACAAAATAGGGCCTATAGAATAGTTATGTAAATTTAATACAAAATATGAAAAATGTGCCTAAATGTAACCGAGAAACACAAACAATACATAGAAACCAATCCCAGACCTGGTGTCACTGGTATAGAAGTATCTAAGTACATAATGGATTATATGCATGAAGTTTTTCTAATAAATTTACAGAATACATAGAAAGATACGTAAGAAATAAAAGCAACAAGTCCTAAAATGCCAAGAGCTCAGCACGATCCAAGTCTGCGATGGCCACAGGAGATTCAACGCTCAGTATGGGTGGCTCGTATTACGAGCTACATAAGGAAAATGTGCAGAAGTGTAGTATAAGTACCAAAATACTGGTTACTTAGTATGTATATGTAACAACCCTTTTCAATTATCACGGGTAGACCAATGGTGAAAGATTTGGATTAGAAAACTTTTTGGGTAGTGGCTTGAAAATCTTAGGCTAGGCCATTCTTAGGTGAAATCTGAGTGAGGTGTGGTCTAAGACGACCCGAAAATGAACTTAGTTGTATGTATAAGCTTGTATCATGTTTTATAGTAGCTAAGACTTTAAGGAATTCATATGGCATTTTGGAAGTGAATTTGGGTATGTAGAACTCTCATATCAGACATGGAGTGAAGGGGTTAATATAGAACGTCAATGTTCTAAGGTGTGTTATGAAATTGGGAATTTGGGGAGGATTCTAAGTATCAGCCTCCGTGCAATTCGCCATATCGGGTATCATGCTACTATATATACCAGGATAAATTAGTTCCTACTATAGTGGGTGGGCTGCTATGGAAACTTCACTATAGCGGGTAGAGCCGCTATAAAGGGTCGAGAGCACAAATTTAGTCACTTATCAGTTGAAGGGAGTTTCCTAGATTTGGTACAAGCAATGGAAAAAGGAAATAATTGTTGATGCAGACCCCTAAATTGAAAAAATTGAAGGGTACTTTTTAGACAAAATCTTTCTGCTTGAGATGAGAGTGGCTAAGGTTTAAGAGTTTATACATTTAGGTAAGGGTAACATGACAGTGCAAAAATATTCTTTGAAGTTTACTCAACTCTCTAGAAATTCTCTGACTATGGTGGCCGACTCTAGGACCCACATGATTACATTTGTCTCTAGTGTTTTTAAGATGATGGGGAAAAAGTGTATTACTGCGATATTGATCAAGGAGATAGAAATATCCCGTTTGATGACTCATGCCCAAAAAATTAATGAAGGAAAATCTCAAGAAGAGTGATAGGGATAACTAATGGGCTCGAAAAAATAGTGTTGACTACTCTTATAAGAGACCAGGATGTGCTATTCTTTCTTAGTTCCAACAGAAATATTCAGGCTCGGTCTTATCTTCTACTAGTGCTCCATTGCCTAAGTTTAACAAGGATAAAATGCCAAGCTCTAATGTAGTGTTTCTAGTGGACATTCTTTCCACACTTATCATAAGTGTGGTAAGAACTATTGGAAGAGTGTATAGTCGATACTACTGGATGTTTCATATGTGGTAAGATTCGTCACAAACTAAGGAATTGTTCATCTACAGTTGGCAAGGGTAGAGATGTTTGTCAGTAAGCTCAGCCTAACACTACAGCAGGTCACCCGACCCAGCAGGGTACCTCATCTAGCATTGGTGGAGGACAACTCCAGAATAAGTTTTATGCTCTTTAGACACGACAGGATCAAGAAGGTTCTCCTAATGTAGTCACTGTATATTACGAGTCTTTTTGTTTGATGTTTATACCTTGTTAGATCTAAAAGACACACTTTTCTTCGTGACTCCTTCTGTTGCAATGAAATTTGATGTCACTCCCAAAGTCCTATCAAAACCCTTCTGAGTCTCTACTTCTGTCAGTGAGTCAGCTTGTCACGATCTGAGCATACATCCTTGAAGTGGCCGACACTCGAGAACCATTTCTTGTCCCCAAGCAAACCCTCATCCTAGCTGATTACAAGAGGAAGACTAACTCAATCATACATAAGCATCAAACTGAAAGAAACGTTTAAAAATAGTTTACTAAATCTCATAACCTTGATGAATATACATAGTATGAAACATAAGTTTAAATAAAATATCTGAAAACTGAAAGACTCTCCAAAACTATCTATTTATGAAACCTCTACTATTAAGAAAGGATGTCGGGACAAGACCTACGACACCTCAAAACCACTAACTAGAAAGTAACTATGAAGTCCTCTAGAATACAATGAGGCTTACCAAAGTTAACTGGAGTATAAAGTGATCTCAACAAAGCGCCTGTTGATAATTATGAACACTTATATCTACATCATAAAAGGATGCAGGTCGAATGATATCAGTACATGGAATGTACGAGTATGTAATATGACTGAGTAAACAAATAACTGAACTGAAGGACTGGAAGCGACTCAACTGAATCAATACATGAACATGAAGTAAAAACCATTTAAGTTTGCAATAAAATATACAATGAAAGCAACATGAAAATAATATACTTTACTTGTGGGGAGTTTCTCTAACCGACAACTATTACTATGAGCCTAACAATGATACGTCCTGCCGCACGTTGCAAGGGCCCATCATATACCTTGTCGGGGGTATATGATGATATTGTGACTATAGATCCATCTAATTAGCCTTCTCAAAGGCACTGAGGAGTCGCATGAAGAATCAATGTTATCCTATCCTACGGTGGCTACGTAGTTCTGTGGGACTTCTGAACCATAAAATACTCTAACCCAACTATGTAACAACCAGTTCCTGTCGTTATAGAAAAGCCATCGGGGAAGAATTTTGGGTCAGAAAACTTTTTGGTAGTAACTTGAAATTTCCTAGCCTAGTCCAGATTTGGACGAAATCGGAGTCAATGAGTTATAGGAAGATCTGGTAGCGAATGAGAGCCTTAAAAATGAATTTGATTACATGAGTAGATTGCTCAGATGTTAAGGAACCTGTACAACTTTATAAAATCAAATTCGGGTGAGTAGAACTCCCAAAACTAATCTTAGCATGAACGGGTAGTTTCTGAGTGTCATAAGATGAAGGTATGTTGTGAAATAGGGGTTTGAAACTCTTAATTCGACTCACTGTTTTGGTGCAAGTCTCTAGGGCAGGATTATTCCTGCCAGGGCTGGGCCGTTATGGCGGGATGGGGGCCGCCATTGCGGGACAGTAGCGACATAAGTTGGAAATAAACCCAAGTGATTTCTTGACAGTTTCCCACAACTTTCGGTGCTAAAGGTAAGGTTTTTACTCCCCAAATCTGTTTTTCAATACGTAGAACATAAAATCTTGATTATATATTATAGGGGGAGGGTTTTGAACTGAATTGGATGGTGGGAAAATTCCCTAGCTGCACCTTAGGATCATAACTTGGGTCTTGGGTTTGGGTTTGTCATAATCCGAGTAAATTAGACCTTAATAATTGATTAACGTATTGAATTGATTATTTCTAGATCTAGAACAAGCAGAAAGAATCCAGAAAGGGAAGAATCAAGTTTCTTAAGAGGATTTAAGCTTATTTTCAAGGTAGGTGATAGTTTGATTTCTTGTTTTGTGTGATGTATGCTAGCAATTGTATTGTAATGTATATATGTATTCGAATTTTGCACTATTGATCACACCTAATGCAAATGAGTATTAATGAATGATTGCATGCCATGAATCAACACTTGATTGTATGATTTTGAAAATGTACATTGTGATTGTGATTGTGGCTTGTTGAATTGATCAGGTGTTACATTCATACACATTAACTGGGATCGGATGTCACATACCGACATACATATTGGAACGGGTGTCACGTTCTGATACACTAACTTTGATCGGGTACCACGTTCTGGTGCACTAACAGTTTAGGTATCGGTTCCATAAGAGGGCCATTGAATTGTCGTGATTACTTGTTAAAGAGAATGTAGAATTGTAAGTTACTCATGAAATGATAATTGATATATGTGTTATATTCTGTACATTCATGTTTACTATGTTGTAACTGTTGTATATGTTTCACTTACTGGAATAGCCGTGTGATCCTACCAATATACTGTGGTTGTGTACTGATACTGCACTTGCTCTTTCTTTGTTGAGTATAGGGCATATTCAGGTGGCTACTGACAGACTTCGTTTAGTAGATCATTGATCAATCAAATTCAAGGGTGAGCCAGTTCATCCAGGCTGCCATAAGTTCTTTTTTTGCTCAATCCCTCTTATTCAGACTTAGATTAGTACTATAGATGATCAGTTGTTTTATCTTTTGGGGTTGTGCCCCTTTTCTTTAGACTCATGGTTTCTTGTTAGAGTTTTGGTACATTGACTTTCAGATTCTAGCGAATATTTCTGCAATGTTTTGATGTTAGTTGTTAGACTTTTGGAGTTTATGGGAACTCTACCTTATTTCGGCATTTAAACCTGCTTCTGTATCTTTAAATGTTAGTTCTTGGGTTAGCTAATTAGTATTAATGATTTTCCCACTAGAGGGCTTGTGTGGGTTCCAATCGCGACGGTCTGGGTCATGACAAATTGGTATCAAAGCCCTAGGTTTGTTGATCTCGGTATACCAAACGAGTCTAGCAGAGTCTTGCGGAACGGTACAGAGACGTATGTACTTTTTTTTGAGAGGCTATAGGACTTTAGGAAATCCTCTATTTTCTCTTGTCTCTTTTCGTGCTATAACTTGATTTCAATTGGTATCTAGCGATCTGAATTGGTATCTAACCTCCTTCACTCTTATGTCCGCAGATGGTTAACATTAGGTTCAATAGTGTCAGGCCTGCATCTCCCGTCAGCGAGCCAGATGAGGAATCCGCAATGAGAGGTCACAGTCAAGGCAGGGGTAGAGGGTGAGCAAGGGGCAGGGGCAGAGGAAGGATAGCACCCGCTAAGGGTGGAGATCCGGTTGAGAATCCCCATGCGCATCATGAAGAGATAGAAGATTATATTAATGTTGAGAATGATGAGGATATTGGACAAGAGGAAGAGGTGCAGGCTGATACTACAGGTATTCCTCCCTCAGACCCAGTATTAGCTCAACAGATTATGTCCTTCCTGAAAGGATTGGTTGGTCCTAGAATTCTTCATGCAGTTCAAGCAACTTAAACTCCCGTCAATGCCCCTATTGTTATTACTATCCCCAAGGTAGGTGGAACTATAGGTACTGATGCCTTCTTTCGTCCTTTATTTGGTTTTGTGATGACTGGTAATGAACATGAAATGTTGACCAAGTTTCTGAAACTGAAGCCTCTGGTATTCCATGGTTCTGAGAGTGAGGACGCATATGAGTTCATCTTAGATTATTATGAGAGACTGCATAAGTTGGGTATAGTCCATCAACATGGAGTAGAGTTTGTGACTTTTTAGCTTCAAGGTGAGGCTAAGAAATGGTGGAGAGCTTATGTGGAATGCATATCTTCAGCTTTACCCCACTCACTTGGACCCAGTTTCATTCTCCGTTTTTGGAGAAGTATGTGCCCCGGACCTTGAGAAATCGTAAGAAGGATGAGTTCATGGCTTTGGAGCAAGGTGGTATGTATGTGCCTGCTTATGGGACCAAGCTCCATGTTTTGTCCAGATATGCTATGCAATTGGTGACTACTGAGGAATAGAGGATCTGTTTATTCGTCAAGGGACTGAATTTCGAGTTACAAGTATTGTCGGTGCTCATGACTTATGCAGGGAAAAGTTTTAATGAGGTAACAGATTTTGTAAAGAAAGTGGAAGGAGTGAGGCGTTATGGGCAGGCTAAGGCGTTGGCTAAGAAAGCTAAAAGCACATGTAACTTTCAGGGTTCCTACTCTTGAGGTTAAGGGAGGCTGACACTTGCAGCTCAGCTAATTCAGTCTGTTATGCCCGCTTTTACATGTAATTACTCGGGAACTCCACATCCAAATTTGATTCATGATAGCCAAGGAGCCGCACATTCGGCGAGCAGCAGGCCATCTTTTGATCGCACTTGTTATAATTATGGAGAACCTGGGCATATATGGAGATATTGTCCCCATCCACGCATGTTGGACCTTACGCAGCGGCAAACTAGAGCAGTGGTCCCTACAAGAAATGGTAATAATGGTTGAGGACGTCCACAAGGTGGGCGAGGAAGAAATCAGCGAGGCCGTGGAGGTCGAAGAAATAGTAATGTAGGCGGAAGTACGGCACAACCAGGCAGGGAAGTCGCCCATCAAGATGAAAGGGCTTAGTGTTACGCCTTTCCAGGCAAGAGCAAGGCAAAATCTTCTGACGTAGTGATCACATGTACCATTCTTGTCTATGACCGAATTGCTAATGTATTATTTTATCCGGGTTCTACTTATTCTTATGTGTCCGTTCAGTTTGCCTTAGGATTTGATATGATTTATGATGTACTTGATGCCCCCATCCATGTTTCTACCTCAGTTGGAGAGTTGTCATAGTCACCTATGTTTATCGTGCTTGTTCTGTTATGTTTATGGGTTTCCAAAGTTGGGCTGATTTGGTTATTTTGGATATGACGTACTTTGATATAATCTTAGGTATGACTTGGTTGTCCTCCTATTATGATGTGCTTAATTGTAATACTAAGTCTGTGACTCTAGAAATTTCAGGTAGGGAAAAGTTAGAGTGGGAAGGGGTGTACAAGCCTAAGCAAGCTAAGATGATATCCTTCATTCGGGCTAGGAAGATGGTGGGGTAGGGTTGTTTGGCATATTTGGCTCATATTCGGGATGTTGAGGTTGAGTCCCCCTCTATTGAGTCTATACCTGTGGCGTCAGAATTTAGAGAAGTGTTTCCTACTGATATGCCTAGCATGCCTCCGGATAGAGATATAAATTTCTGTATTGATTTGGAACCTCGTACCCGCCGTATCTCCATCCCTCCTTATCGCATGGTCCCGGTAGAATTGAGAGAGCTTAAGGCTCGAATCCAAGAACTTCTTTATAAAGGTTTTATCCGTCCTAGTGCTTCCCTGTGGGGTGCTCCTGTCTTGTTTGTAAGAAAAAGGATGGTAGTATGAGGATGTGCATAGACTACCGACAATTGAATAGAGTCACCATTTGAAACAAGTACCCATTTCCTCAAATAGATGATCTTTTTTACCAGTTGCAAGGTGCATCAGTTTTCTCTTAGATTGATTTATGGTCTAGTTACCATCAGTTAAACATTAGGCCTGAGGATGTACCAAAGACAACCATTAGGACCCGCTATGGACACTATGAGTTTCTCGTTATGTTGTTTGGGTTGACAAATGCGCCCGCAACTTTCATTAGTTTGATGAATGGTGTGTTCAAACCATACGTTGATTCGTTTGTGATAGTATTTATTGATGACATTTTGGTCTATTTGAATAGTGAGGAAGAGCATGTCGACCATCTTCGTATTATTCTGGGTCTTCTTGGGAAACAAAAGTTGTATGCAAAATTTTCTAAGTGTGAATTTTGGTTGACTTCGGTTGCCTTTTTGAGGCATGTAGTTTCAAGGGAGAGGGTAATGGTGGATCCCCAAAAGATTGAAGCAGTTAAGAATTGGGTTCGGCCTAGCTCTGTGACTGAAGTTAGGAGTTTTGTGGGGGCTCGTTAACTACTATCGTCGATTTGTGAAGAACTTTGCTTCTATTGCCATGCATCTTACAAGGTTGACCAAAAAGGAGGTGTCATTCGAATGGACCGAAAAATGTGATGAGAGCCTACAAAAGCTCAAGCCTTTTTTGACCACAACACCTAGTTTAGCACTATCGGTGGAAGGTAGAGATTTATTATTTATTGTGATGCTTCACATTCGGGTTTGGGTGTTGTATTAATGCAGGATAAGAATGTTATAGCTCATGCATCGCGGTAGCTGAAGGTGCATGAGAGGAATTACCCAACACATGATTTAGAGTTGGCAGCGGTAGTGTTTGCTCTTAAGATCTGGTGGCATTACCTCTATGGTGTCAAGTGTGAAGTGTTCACTGATCATCGTAGTCTACAACATGTGTTCACTCAAAAGGATCTGAATTTGAGACAGCGAAGGTACATGGAGTTACTCAAGGATTATGACGTAACCATCCAATATCATCCAGATAAGGCTAATGTAGTGGCAGACGCACTAAGTCGAAAGGCGGTGAGTATGGGTAGTCTAGCTTGCTTGAGTGTATCCAAGCGACCTTTGGCTAAGGAAATTCAAGCCTTGGAATCTAAGTTCATGCAGTTGGCATCTCAGAAAAAGGTAGGGTGTTAGCTAGCATTGAGGTAAGGGCCACATTCATTGAGGAAATCAAGGCCAAAGAGTTTGAGAATGAGAATTTAAATGAGCTCAGAGAGAAAACAGTGTCTGGTAAGACACAAGATGCGACCTTAAATGCAGGGGAGGGGGTGGGGTAGGTGTGCTTAGCTCTAAAGAAAGGATTTTTGTTCCTAGAGTAGATGACTTGATTTAGAAATTATTGACAGAATCTCATGGTTCGCGATATTCTATTCATCCAGGTGTGACCAAGATGTACCGAGATTGGAAGCGACTTTATTGGTGGCCTGGCATGAAGAGAGACATAGCAGAGTTTGTGGCTAAGTGTCAAAATTGCCAACAAGTAAAATATGAGCATCAAAGGCCGGCAGGTTTGCTCCAGAGAATGCCAATTCCGTAATGGAAGTGGGAAAAGATAGTTATGGATTTTGTGGTTGGTATTCCCAAGACTTTGGGAAAGTTTGATTCTATGTGGTTGACAGATTGACTAAGTCGTTCCATGTTATTCCAGTCAGAATAGATTATAATGCACAACAATTGGCTAAGGTGTATGTAAAAGAGATCGTAAAGTTGCACGGGATGCCCCTTTCTATCATCTCAGACCATGGTATGCAGTTCACATCCAAGTTTTGGAATAAATTACATGATGAATTGGGCACACAACTCACTTTTAGTACAACTTTCCATCCGCAGACGGACGGGCAGTTAGAGAGGACTATCCAAGTGTTAGAGGACATATTGAGGGCATGTGTGATTGACTTTGGAGGACATTGGGATAAATTCCTACCTTTGTGTGAGTTATCCTATAATAACAGTTACCACTCTAGCATTGATATGTCATCATTTGAAACACATTATGGGAGGGGATGTAGATCACCCATATGATGGTTTGAGGCTGGAGATGTGAAACCTTTGGTGGTTGACTTGGTGAAGGATGCTCAGGATAAGGTAAGAAGCATCCAAGCTACGCTTTTAGCAGCCAGAGTACACAGAAAAGTATGCAGACCATAAGGTAAGAGACATGTCATTTCAGACTGGTGAAAAAGTTCTTCTTAAGGTGACACACATGAAAGGGGTGATGCAATTTGGAAAGAAGGGCAAGCTTAGTCCTCGATACATTGGACCATTTGAAATTTTTGACTGTGTAGGGCCAATGGCTTGTAGATTGAAGAGATATCATGGTTACGGGGATAACATCATAAAATGGGACTCAGTGTAGTTAGGCAAAGACCTCCGGTATGAGGAGGAACCGATTGCAATTCTTAATCGTGATATCCGAAAGCTGAGGACCAAGGAGGTTAAGTCCGTGAAAGTTTAATGGAAGTATCATTCAATTGAGGAATCAACTTGGGAAACTGAGAAGGACATACGAGACAAGTATCCCCAATTGTTCGTCGATTCAAGTACTACTTTACCCTTACTTTAGCCCGTTTTATCTAGTTTGTTACTGGAGGACGAGTGATAGGTAAATTGGTATCTATTGTAACGACCTGTTCCCATTTTATAGAACAACCATCGGGGAAGAATTTTGGGTTAGAAAACTCTTTGGTAGTAACTTGAAATTTCCTAACCTAATCCAAATTTGGACGAAATCAGAGTCAGTGAGTTATAGTAAGATCTGGTAGCGAATGAGAGACCTAATAATGAATTTGATTAAATGAGTAGATAGCTAAGACGTTAAGGAACCCGTACGACTTTATGGAATCAAATTCGGGTGAATAGAACTCCCGAAACTGATCTTTGCGTGAACGGGTAATTTCTAAGTGTCATGGGATGAAGGTGTTTTGTGAATTGAGGGTTTGAAACTCTTAATTCGACTCCCTATTTCGTGCAAGTTGCCAGGGCGGGGCCGCTGTGGCGGGGTGGGGGCCGCCATAGTGGGACAGTCACGACTTAAGTCGAAAATAAACCCCAAAAATGTTATTTTTTGCAAGTTTCGTTCTTGTGAGTTAGGAGACGACCCCATGTGATTTCTTGACAGTTTCCATGACTTTCGGTGCTAAAGGTAAGGTTTCCACTCCCCAAATCCATTTTTCGATCTATAAAACGTAGAATCTTTGATTATATATTGTTGGGGGAGGGTTTTGAATTGAATTAGATGGTGAAAAAAATCCCTAGCTGCACATTAGGATCATAATTTGCGTCCTGGGTTTGGGTTGGTCATAATTCGGGTAAATTAGACCTTAATTACTGATCTGCTTACTGAATTGATTGTTTGTAGACCTAGAACAAGCAAAAAGAATCCAGAAAGGGAAGAATCAAGTTTCTTAGGAGGATTCAAACTTATTTTCGAGGTAGGTGATGGTTTGATTTCTTGTTTTATGTAATGTATGCTAGCAATTGCTTCATTGTAATGGATGTATGTATACGAATGTCGCACTATTGATTACACCTAGTGCAAATAATTATGAATGAATGATTGTATGTCATGAATCAACACTTGATTGTATGATTTTGAGAATGTATATTGTGATTGTGATTGTGGCTTGTTGAATGGATCGAGTGTTACGTTCCAACACACTAACTGGGATCGGATGTCACGTACGGACATACATATTGGAACGGGTGTCACGTTCCGACACACTAACTTGGATCGGGTACCACATTCTGGTGCACTAACAGTTTGGGTATGGGTTCCATGAGAGGACCATTGAATTGTCGTGATTACTTGTTAAAGAGAATGTGGAATTGTAAGTTGCTCCTGAAATGATAATCGATATATGTGTTATATTTTGTACATGCCTGTTTACTATGTTGTAACTGTTGTATATGTTTCACTTACTCGAATAGCCACGTGATCCTACCAGTACACTGTGGTTGTGTACTGATACTGCACTTGCTCTTTCTTTGTTCAGAACAGGGCATCTTTAGGTGGCTACTAACAGACCCCTTTTAGGAGATCGGTGATCAATCTAATTCAAGGGTGAGCCAATTCTTCCAAGCTGCCATGATTTATCTTTTTGCTCAGTCCCTCTTATTCTGATATAGATTAGTACTAAAGATGATTAGTAGTTTTAGCTTTCGGAATTGTGCCCCTTTTCTTTAGACTCATGGTTCCTTGTTAGAGTTTTGGTACATTGACTTTCTGATTCTAGGGAATACTTCTGCAATGTTTTGATGTTCGTTGTTAGACTTTTAGAGTTTATGGGAACTCTACCTTATTTCTGCATTTAAACCTGCTTTTGTATCTTTAAATGTCAATTCTTGGGTTAGCTAATTAGTATTAATGGTTCTCCCACCGGAGGGTTTATGTGGGTGCCAATCACAACAGTGTGGATCGTGACAAACTTGGTGCTCGATACTACTCCCAAAATAATTAATATAACTTTGTGCTCAATTCACCCATTACAAAGAATGGACTTCGTACATTACTTGAAATACTTTTCAAAACATAAGACGTATTTACCTTCTTGAAAACATGCACATATAAACTTATCTTTCAAGTTAAATAATTAACATAGGTACATATGTATATGTATATTTATGAATAAAATAACATTAAA
Organism: Solanum tuberosum; assembly: GCF_000226075.1. Lineage (NCBI taxonomy): Eukaryota > Viridiplantae > Streptophyta > Magnoliopsida > Solanales > Solanaceae > Solanum > Solanum tuberosum. Next base: position 569,828 of record NW_006238961.1, on the reverse strand, counting down.
AACTCTTGAGTCTTTATGAAATTGAACCTTTAAACTTTTTCTCAAAACTCATTTTTACTTCCTCAAAAACTCAGTTTAAAACTCAAGTGTTGGCTTTGAAAAACTTTTCAAGATTTATAACTCAAAATAGGGTTCATGCTGAATTATAGACATGAACAAATCAACTCAAGGATCTCAATAAAAATATAGAAACTCAATACTTAGAAATAGAATTTCAAAAAGAATAAAGAACTCAAATCTCATCTCAAGAATACTCAAATCTAGGGGTAGAATCCTAGATTTCTCTTTTATTGATTTGAAAGTAGATGTAGGGCGTGAGGACGAACTAGTCCAACACTATGATAGCCTTACAACAAGGTTCTTGAAGAATCTTGAAGAAGAATTTGATGAGAAGCCTTGAAACCCTAGCTTGAAGGTAAACGATCAATGAAACCTTTCTTGAGATTCTTGAAATCTCTACGGCCAAGAATTAGTATTTTCATTAGTGATTCATAATTCTATGGAAGAATTTGAGTTGAAAATAATGGAATTCTTGTAGAAATACTTACCTCGAAGAAAAATCTTGAAAAAGATTGAAATAATCTTGAATGGAGTCTTCTACTTTAATTTATCCTTAGGGTTTTCCCCTAGGGTTTGAGAGAGAAGAGATTGATGGATTAAAAGATGAAAATCTAATTGTTTTAAGCCTTTTATTAGTCAAGAAATTCGTTTAGGATTTTCTTGGAGGTAAAAAGACAAAAACGACCCTTTTAATGTTTTCCGTCGGCTAATTTGTAACAACATTGTATCAGGCTACTAAAATGGCCATAACGTTTTACTCAGAAATTGGATTGATGCAAAATTAGTGGCGTTGGAAAGTAAATTGAAATATCTTTAATTTGATAGGTTATGAGCCACGTAACTCTTTATATTCTAAGAGGTATGGTCATTTGAAGTTGACCCAAGTAGAATCTTACATCAAAACTTAATCGATAAGGAAACTTCAAGAACACTTATCAAGAACTCATCGAGAAATTAAATTGCTCAATATTTATGGATAGATTCACAAAAGAAACTAATGATTAGTGTGAGGGTGAAAAACTCAACACTATAGAAGCTTACATACCTCAAAGAACTAGGTTCTTGGCGAAATCTTGAATTTCTTGAACGAACGGTTGAAACTTTTAACTTTTTCTCCTCTTGAATCTTCTCTCTAAAACTCTAAACGCTTTTGGAGATGAATGAAACTGATTCTAATCAATTTAGACCCTTAATTGAGTCTAATATGCGTTTAGAACAAGTGGGGATAAGGAAAAGACTAAAATACCATTCTTATTTTTGGGTAACTTTCCTTAAATGGACAGCCTGACTTCAAAAGGGCATATCTCACTCATCCGACCTCGAAACTTAGCAAACTCGGATATGCGTTTAGAACAAGTGGGGATAAGGAAAAGACTAAAATACCATTCTTATTTTTGGGTAACTTTCCTTAAATGGACAGCCTGACTTCGAAAGGGCATATCTCCCTCATATGAGCTCAAAAATTGGAAATATTGGTGGCGTTGGAAAGCGGACTCAGAGATCTTTCATTTGATATCTTGTGGGTCTCCTAACTTATCCTGTACTGAAATTTATGGTCATTTGAAGTTGACCTAAAACTTAAAATGTAACACCCCTTATCCGGAAACAGACCTCGATGCAGATTTCTAAAAGTTACAGATGCAACCTACTGCTGCCACCCACGGACCATAGGGTGACCCACGGCCTGTGCTGGTGGTCCGTGGTTGGCATCTGCAACCCCCAGACTCAACCCAAAAATCATTCTAAGTGTCGACCGACGGCTGGACCCACGGACTGTAGGTCAGGTCACGGACCGTGGTCCGTGTCCGTAGATCAGGCCCCTTTTTTAGCCCCCAATCAAGACTGACGGTTGACCAGCACGGACCGTTAGTCGATTGATGGTCTGTCGGTCCCGTCCGTTGGTGATCCCGACAACAGTTAAGTCAGGGTCTTTCGGTCTTTTCCTTATGCGTTGGGCACCCAAACTACGTTGTTTAGACCCTAAACTACGTGGTTCTGGTCAGTTTTAGCCTAGAAAAATAACTAGAACTTACTAAGTCAGATCATTCTTCAAAACTTCGAAAACATTAGATCGTAAGAGGAGAGAGGTCAAGAAGCCTAGTTCAAGAATGCAACAAAGCTCCATTAGTTCTAGCCTCGAAATCGAAATATTTCTCCGTGGAATTTGTCACCAGGTATGTGGGATTTCACTAGTGGGTTCCTTTCGCCCATTAGGTCCCTAAATTTCAGTCAGAATCTTGATTCCCTTAATATTATCTAGACTTAGGGTTTCTTGAATGTTAGAATTGTTAGGTTTTAGATGTTAGAATGATCCAAATCGTATTATCATGAATTCGGTATCGTTATTCCCAGGTTCATGCATAAACTCAAAACCCTAGCTATGTAGTTCTTTTAGTTCACGAATTACACATGCTAGGTCAGTAAATTCAGTTATATATTAACATGCCTCAGTTTTCGAATGCATTCTTATCAGTATATTAATATTGCATTCTCAGTTTTCATGTCAGTATTTTGAGCTATCTAGCATTACAACATTTCAGTCATAAAGTGTTAATTACTTAATCATATGGGAAGCTTAATACCGAGTAGGCTAGGGTCAGTCACCCTCAAATCCCAAAACTAGCTATGTAGTTCTTTTAGTTTACAAATTACACATGATAGGTCAGTAAATTCAGTTATATATTAATAGGCCTCAGTTTTTGAATGCATTATTATCAGTATATTAATGTTGCATTCTCAGTTTGCAAGTCAGTATTTTGAGTTATCCAGTATTACAACATTTCAGTCATAAAGTGTTAATTACTTAATCATATGGAAAGCTTAATACCGAGTGGACTAGCGTCAGTCACCTCAAGTCCCAAAACTACGTGCCCCGTAGGTTGTAAGTCCCCTCTATGTGCATCATTTTAGTGATCACGCCAGCAAGCCTCTTTACCTCTGGCAGGGTATATTGGGTCCTCTCGATGGGGCATATACATCGGACTCCACATTTAGCTCATGTGGTTTTATGTCGGTTATTAGTAGCTCTCTTACAGTTCAGTCAGATTCTATTGCATTGACCATGTTATCAGTTTAGTTCAATATTCAGTCTCAGCATGTTATAAACTTGGTCATTGCATTCAGTTTAGCCATGTTCAGTATTTCCAGTATCCTTTTCATGTTCAGATTATATAATTGCTTTATTGCTTGTTCAGTTATGTTACTATTCAGTTTTACTCTATCCTACATTCTCAGTACCTTTCAAGTACTGACGCATACTCTGTGCTACATCTTCCCATGATGTAGGGTTAGGTCCTCAGCAGTCAGAGCATACATAGATCGGTTCCCGATCTTCAGTTCAGCAGCATCAGTGGTGAGTCCTCATTCTTCGAGTACTAGTGACATGATTATCTTCTTGCTTGTAGTTTTAGTTTCAGTTTTGCTAGATCTAGCTGGGGAATGTCCCAACATTTCTAATCAGTTTAGAGGCTTATTTCAAACATAGTTAGTTTCATCTTTAGTGTTAGAGTTTGACATCTCATTTTTATTCAAACTCTCAGTTTCTTATATTCAGATTTAGTATATGGGTATCCCCTATCATTTCAGATTATTTATGTGATTTAGCTTCCACACAATACTTAATGCTTCAGTTTATCTTTAGTATGCTTATGATTATTCCAGCAGGGTTAGCTTGGGATCACTCATGATCCTAGGTCCCTTGCTTGCGTCCAGGGGGTATCCTCGTAGCGTGACAAACTTGGTATCAGAACACTAAGTTTAATAGTCATAGGATGTTTGAAAACCCGCATTAAGTAGAGTGTTTTTCATGGGTGTAAAGTGCAACAAATCTAACGAGAAGGAGGCTGCAAAGTGTTTTAGGAAAACTTTATTTTCTTTGTTACATTTATCGTGCGTGAGGTATGATCCAATTTCCTCATTCTAATTTGTCGTTATGCTCGTAAGATCGTGCCTCCTCGTAGAGCTTACGCATGGAATGCTAATGCATGCAATGCTAACACATTTCCTCTAGTCCCAGACCATGAGGTTTCGAACGCAGAGTTTCATAATGCGATTTAGCTTTTGGCTTAGAGTATGAACAACCAGAACAATCAGCAGGTTCTAGTTTCGACAAATGCTAATGTTGGGTCAACTAGAGTTTGTGATTTCGTTAGGCTGAATCCGTCTGAGTTCTTAGGATCGCAGACTGGTGAGGATCCTCAAAACTTCATTGATGAGGTCAAGAAGATCTTTGGAGTGATGCAGGTAACTGGGAATGATCGGATTGAGTTGGCATCTTACCAGCTTAAGGATGTAGCTCATATCTGGTATACTCAGTGGAAGGAGAATAGGGGTACAGATGCAACTCCTATCACTTAGGAATGCTTCAGTGAGACCTTTCTGGACAGGTTCTTCCCAAGAGAGTTGATGGAGGAAAAAGTTCAAGAGTTTATGAATTTAAGGCAGGGTTCTATGACGGTCCAAGAGTATGGACTCAAGTTCACCCAACTCTCCAGGTATGATCCTCACATGGTGGCCGATTCTAGGGATCATGGGGTACCCTATCTTGCAAAAATAGAGTGTAAAAATGCTATGTTGCTGGAAGATATAAACATCTCTAGGCTCATGACTCATGCTGAGCAGGTTGAGGGTGATAAGCTTAGGAATAGGCCAAGGAGAATAAGAAGGCTATGACGACAACTATGGCTATTCTCAACAGAAATCGGGTGGTGGAAATCGCTCGCAGTTTCAACATAAGTCTTCAACTCCAGCACCTTCATCAGCTAGCGTTCCATCTCTAAGTTTCAAAATAATTAGAAAGGTAGGGCATCAGGCTCCAAGTCTCAAGGTAGTATTTCAGGCACCAGAACCTACCCAACTTGTCCAAAGTGTGGTAAGAACCATCTGGGCGAGTGTCTTGCAGGAAAAGAAGGATGTTTTGGATGTGGTCAGTCTGGTCACAGGTTGAAAGATTGTCCTTCTAAATAGGGTCAATGAGGTAACAATGGTAGAGCTCATTCCACAACTTCAGCAGCACCAGCATGTCACCCGACTCAGCAGGGTAACTTATCTGGTACAGGTGGCGATCAATGCCAAAATAGGTTGTATGCTCTCCAGGCTCGCCAGGACCAGAAAGATTCTCCTGATGTAGTCACTGGTACGTTACGAGTCTTTGACTTAGATGTTTATGCATTGTTAGATCTAGGGGCTACTCTTTCCTTTGTAACCCCTTATATAACAGTCAAATTCGATGATAGTCCAAAAACTCTTTCACAACCCTTCTCAGTCTCAATTCCAGTCGGTGACCCAGTTATATCTAGATGAGTATACAAAAATTTCCCTGTCACAGTCTCTCAGAAAGTCACCTCAGCAGATCTTGTAGAGTTAGAAATAGTAGACTTCAATATCATTCTAGGCATGGATAGGTTACATTCATGTTATGCCTCAGTTGAACATAGAACTAAGATTGTTTGTTTTCAGTTCCAGACGAACCAATCTTAGAATGGAAGGGTAGTAGCTTAGCGCCTATAGGTCGATTCATTCTACCTTAAGGCCAGAAAGATAATCTCTAAGGGTTGTCTCTATCATCTAGTTTAGGTTAAGGATTCAAGCTCTGAAACCCAACTCTTGAGTCAATTCCAGTAGTCAATGAGTTCCCAGAAGTGTTTCCAGAAGATCTTCCCGGAGTTCCTCCCGAAAGAGAAATCGACTTTGGAATTGATCTCCTTCTAGATACCCAGCCTATTTTTATTCCTCCTTACAGAATGGCTCCAACTAAGCTTAAGGAATTGAAAGAGTAGTTGAAAGACCTTTTAGATAAGGGCTTCATCATACCCAGTATTTCCCCATGGGGTGCACCAGTGTTGTTCGTGAAAAAGAAAGATGGTTCTCTCAGAATGTGCATTGACTATGGGCAGTTGAACAAGGTCACAATCAAGAATAAGTATCCCATCCCCAGGATTGATGACTTGTTTGACCAACTTCAGGGTGCTAGTCATTTTTCAAAGATAGACCTCTGATCGGGTTATCATCAGCTCAAAGTCAGTGATAGTGACATTCCAAAGACAACCTTCAGAACTTGGTATGGTCATTATGAATTTGTAGTTATATCATTTGGACTAACCAATGCTCCTGCAGCTTTCATGGACTTGATGAACAGAGTATTCAAGCAGTATTTGGACTAGTTCATTATCATCTTTATTGATGATCTCCTCATTTACTCTAGGAATGAGAAAGAACATGCAAATCATTTGAGGGTTGTTCTACAAACTCTTAAAGATCGCCAGTTATTCGCTAAACTTAGCAAATGTGAGATTTGGTTGCAGTCAGTTACTTTTCTTGGGCATGTAGTGTCTAGTGAAGGGATCCGAGTGGATTCTCAGAAAATAGAAGCAGTGAAACAATGGCCCAGACCTACCTCTCCGACAGATATCAGAAGATTCTTGGGTCTAGCAAGTTATTACAGAAGGTTCATGGAAAGATTTTGATCTATAGCCTCTTCAATGACTAAGTTGACGCAGAAGAAGGTCAAGTTTAAGTGGTCAGATGATTGTGAGAAAACCTTCGCAGAATTGAAAACTAGGTTGACTACAGCTCTTGTTTTGACTCTAAGGGGGTTCAGACAGTTATGTTATATATTTTAATACATCCAGAGTCGACCTAAGTTGTGTGTTGATGCAGCGAGGTAAGGTTATAACTTATGCTTCTAGACAGCTTAAGGTGCATAAGAAGAACTATCCAACTCATGACCTCGAGCTTGCAGCAGTGGTGTTTGCACTTAAGATTTGGAGACATTACTTGTATGGTGTTCATGTAGATGTGTTCACAGACCATAAGAGCCTTCAGTATGTGTTCACCCAGAAAGAGTTGAATCTTCGCCAGAGGAGATGGCTTGAGTTCCTCAAGGATTATGATACGAGTGTGTATTACCATCCTGGTAAGGCCAATGTAGTAGCAGATGCTCTTAGCAGACTATCTATGGGTAGTGTGGCACATGTAGAGAAAGAAAGAAAGGATATATCAAAGGACAGGCCTGCTCTCTTAGGAGTTCGTCTTATGAGCATATCAGATGGTGGTGTAACAGTTCAAAATGGGTCAGAATTTTCATTGGTAGCGGAGGTTAAGCAAAAGCAAGAATCCCATAACTCTAGATATTGCTTCAACTAAAGGGTGCATTCCATCAGCAGAGAGTTGAGGTTTTTTCCCAAGGGGGAGATGGTGTGCTTTGCTATCAGGGTCGGTTATGTGTTCCTAAGGTGGGTGTGTTGAGACAGCGGATTCTTGCAGAATCCCATAACTCTAGATATTCTATTCATCCAGGTGCCACTAAGTTGTACCATGATTTGCGGTAAGTCTTTTGGTGGAATGGTCTGAAAAGGGATATAGCAAATTTTGTGGCTAAGTTCCCCATTTAACAGCAAGTCAAGGTAGAACATCAAAAACTAGGAGGTATGACTTAAGAGATCAACACTCCTACTTGGAAGTGGGAAGTGATCAAGATGGACTTCATCACAGGTTTACCTCGTACTCGCAGACAACATGATTCCATTTGGGTGATTGTTGACAGAGTTACTAAGTCTGCATGGTTTTTTGGCGGTTAAGACTACAGATTGGGCAGAGGACTACACCAAGCTTTACATTAATGAGATAGTCAGGTTGCATGGGGTTCCTTTGTCTATCATCTCGGATAGAGGTCCTCAGTTTACCTCTCATTTCTAGAAGTCATTTCAGAAAGGTTTTGGTATTCAGGTTAACCTTAGCACAACATTTTATCCGCGGACGGATGGTTAGGCAGAGTGTACCATTCAGACCTTAGAGGACATGTTGAGAGCTTGAGTGATTGACTTCAAGGGTAGTTGGGATGATCACCTTCCTCTTATAGAGTTTGCCTACAATAATAGTTACCATTCTAGCATTCAAATGGCCCCTTAAGAGGCATTGTATAGGTGTAGATGTAGATCTCCAGTTGGTTGGTTTGAAGTAGGTGAAGCAACCTTCATAGGGGCAGATTTAGTTCATGATGCTATGGAGAAATTGCAACTCATTAGAGATAGACTTCAGGCTGCCCAAAGTCGCCAGAAGTCTAATACAGATGTAAGGAGAAGGGAATTAGAGTTCCAAGTTGATGATTGGGTTTTCTTAAAAGTATCACCCATGAAAGGGGTGATAAAATTTGGCAAGAAAGGGAAGCTCAGTCCTAGATATGTAGGCCCTTACAAGATCTTGAAAAGGGTTGGTAAAGTGGCTTATGAGTTAGAGTTGCCAACAGAACTAGCAACAGTGCATCCACTTTTTCATATTTTGTTGTTGAAGAAGTGTGTAGGTGATCCAGGATCTATTATACCCTTAGAAAGTGTGGTTGTGAAGGATAGTCTCACTTATGAAGAGGTACCAGTTGAAATCCTTGATCGTGAGGTTCGAAGGTTGAGAAACAAAGAAGTCGCTTCAGTCAAGATTTTGTGGAGGAGTCAGTCCGTACAGAGAGCTACTTGGGAAGGAGAAGCAGCCATGAAGGCCAAGTATCCTCACATCTTTCCTTTCAATTCCATTTCAACTTGAGGTAATAGTTCCTCATAAGTCTCTTAGTTTACTCTTGCATAAATTATGTCTCAGTATCTAGTTCCTTTAGTTATTCTTGCATTTAAACATATTTGAATGTTCTTGGAACTCAGAATCAAAAAACCAGTTACCAGTGTTTAGTGGTAGGGGTTACAGCCCTCTCCCTCCATTTCAGCTAGTTAGTCCTCATTCAAGGATGAATGTTCCCGAGGGGGAGATAATGTAACACCCCGTATCCGAAAATAGACCTCGATGCAGATTTCCAGAAGTTACAGGTGTAACCCACGATTGCCACCCACAGACCATAGGGTGACCCACGGCCCGTGCTGGTGGTCCGTGGTTCGCATCTGCAACCCCCCAGATTCAGCCCCAGAAATCATTATAAGTGTGGACCCACGGCCGGACCAATGGACCGTAGGTCAGGTCACAGACCGTGGTCCGTGTCCGTGGATCAGACCCCTTTTTTTAGCCCTCAATCACGACTGACAGTTGACTAGCACGGACCGTCAGTCGAACGACGGTCCTTCGGTCCCGTCTGTCGGTGACCCCAACAGTAGTTAAGTCAGGGGCCTTTTGGTCTTTTCCTTATGCGTTGGACACCCAAACTACGTCGTTTAGACCTTAAACTATGTGGTTTTGGTCAGTTTTAGCCTAGAAACATAACTAGAACTTACCTAAGTCAAATCATTCTTCAAAGCTTAGAAAAAATTAGAGCATAAGAGGAGAAAGTGGTCAAGAACCCTGGTTCAAGAACGCAGCAAGGTTCCATCAGTTTCAGCCCCAAAATCAAAAGATTTCTCCGTGGAATTCGTCACTAGGTATGTGAGATTTCACTAGTGGGTTCCTTTCGCCCATTAGGTCCCTAGATTTCAGTCAGAATCTTGATTCCCTTAATATTATCTAGACTTAGGGTTTCTTGACTGTTAGAATTATTAGGTTTTAGCTGTTAGAATGATCCAAATCGTATTATCATGAATTCAGTATCGTTTTTCCCAGGTTCATGCATAAACTCAGAACCCTAGCTATGTAGTTCTTTTTGTTTAGGAATTACACATGCTAGGTCAGTAAATTTAGCCATATATTAACATGCCTCAGTTTTCGAATGCATTATTATCAGTATATTAATGTTGCATTCTCAGTTTGCATGTCAGTATTTTGAGCTATCCAGTATTACAACATTTCAGTCATAAAGTGTTGATTACTTAATCATATGGGAAGCTTAATACTGAGTGGACTAGGGTCAGTCACCCTCAAGTCCCAGAACTACGTGCCCCGTAGGTTGTAAGTCCCCTCCATGGGCATCATTTTAGTGATCACGCCAGCATGCCTCTATACCTCTGGCAGGGTATATTGGGTCTTCTTGATGGGGCATATACATCAGACTCCATATTTAGCTCATGTGGTTTTATGTCGGTTATTACTAGCTCCCTTACAGTTCAGTCAGATTCTATTGCATTGACCATGTTATCAGTACAGTTTATTATTTAGTCTCAGCATGTAATAAACTTGGTCATTGCATTCAGTTTAGCTATGTTCAGTATTTATAGTATCCTTATCATATTCAGATTATATCATTGCTTTAATGGTTGTTCAGTTATGTTACTATTCAGCTTTACTTTATCATGCATGCTCAGTACCTTTCAAGTACTGACGCATACTCTACACTACATCTTCTCGTGATGTAGGTTTAGGTCCTTAGCAGTCATATCACGCATAGATCGGTTCCCGATCTTTAGTTCATCATCATTAGTGGTGAGTCCTTATTCTTTGAGGACTAGTGACATGATTATCTTATTGCTTGTAGTTTTAGTTTCAGTTTTGCTAGATCTAGCTGAGGCATGTCCCATCATTTCTAATCAATTTAGAGGCTTATTTCAGACATAGTTAGTTTCAGCTTTAGTGTTAGAGTTTGACTTCTCATTTGTATTCAAACTCTCAGTTTCTTATATTCATATTTAGTATATAGGTATCCTCCATCATTTCAGATTATTTATATGATTTAGCTTCTGCGTAGTATTTATTGCTTCATTTTATCTTTAGTATGCTTATGATTATGCCAGCAGGTTTAGCTTGGGGTCACTCGTGATCCTAGGTCCCGTGTTTGCATCTAGGGGGTAGCCTCAGGGTGTGACATAAAGAACTAAGGAATGAATTGAATAAATTCTCTTTAATTCATTTTGGAACTCAAGGTGCTATATCTCGTGATCTGACCTTAATGCTTAAGAAATTTTAAATTCCTTGGTAAAACTCACAACGAAGAAGGTTTGAGTTTTAGTTCAAAAAAATTATGTGGTGTTACATTATCTCTCCCTTGGGATCATTTGTCCTCGAATAATGGCTAGACTGGTTATGGAACGGGGTTACTCTCACTATGTCTTTTGAATCATAAACTTGCCTACTAACACAGGCTAGACTAATTCGTACCAAGAGTTGGGACTTCCTATAGCACCTAAATAAAGAACGATGTTGTTGTGAACATAGTCACGTTCTCTCAGAACTTACCTTATCTGGATCAAAGGAAATTTGGGCATGAAGTAAGAATAGGAATATCATGCCTCATTGGCTGCAACTCATAGCTCCCACAAAGGTACATGACTTCTCTTACCAAGGTCTGAGTCTAATGGCACGCTCTTGTTGTATTCAAGGTTAACCCAAATCCTAAGGTTCCGGTTCTATTCCTCGATAGGTCCCAAGAATATTACTCTTTCCCACCACATTTAATCAACATTGGACTCATATCAATAACCACCTAATGTTTAACAACACCACATTCAAGCTTAGTAGTCTAACATCTCTATGGACTCTTACTAACTAACTTCCTAAGAAGTTTTCATTCTCTCATCATCCCTGCCATACCAACTAGATTTTCTCGCATTACCACTCGAAACCAACTAAGGGCTCTCATTTAACTATTTCTCATACTAAAACCTCATACTCCTCTTCCTCTTTATTTATAACCTTGGGTTGAATTATCACACCATCATTATCATGATGAGAACATTAATCTTCTTCTTTTATCATCACTCCACTACTAAAAGATCTCTGAGAAGATATCTCCCATACTCTTTTGAGCTCATTACTATCTTATTCTCAACACTTGACTTGATTTCTCATCTTATCATCTCCCCCTTAGGTATAAAGTTGACACTTGAAAGCTATGGACCTATTCCATCATTTCTAAATTGGTCTACATCCCCCTTTTCACATCTTAAGTACTATTTGCCAACTTATAATACCTCATTACTCAATAAGTTCTATAACTTTCTGAATATCATGACCCTCTCAAACAAATCATAAGCCTAGATTTGATCTACCACTTCATGAATACTATGTTCTCTTATTCAACACATGAATTTAGTCTCCTATAACGCAATGACACATTGACATCAACTCTATTTTGGTTAAAATATACTCTATCTCATTATGACTAGTAACTATTCCTCTTTCTTCTATCGAGAACTCTCTACAACATTATTATTCCTTATTCCACTCATAAAGAAACTCATCACTTATAACTGAATGGGTGCATGATTGCAATAATATAATTTTGCCCCATCACTATCTATTTTCCTTTGATTACTGAACCTCTGCATACTTTCCTCTAACTTTGGGAACCTTCACCACTACTGCTCATAATTTCGTAACTCATGCTACCTTTTTGGATGAGAATACTACCCAACGCTAAACATACTTCCTCATAAGTATCTCAGTTAAAACAGGGCTTAGAGAAGAGATTACAACTCGCTTTTAGCTCATATGCACGATTCACATAAATATGAGTGCATTTTCTCAAACTCAATACTTAACTCACTCCCAAGTTTCTCTCAAGCCTCTCTGGAGTCTCACGACTTCTTCAATACTTTGCTAAAAGCAATTCATTGATAAAGAACTAACTTTGCTTTTCAACCACCCCTAGTATGAGGGGTAGTCGAATGGATATGAGAACACACAAGTTAAAATAAGTCTCTATGACATAGCTCTATTGCACGATTTAGAGTATGAAAGAAAGGAAACTTTTCTAAAATGTTTGTAGTCCCTTATTTATAGAAGTGGGGCCCTCACAACCATAAATAAGATCCTGCTGACACGACTTCATAGACACCCTAGGACATTTGAACTATGTGCTCTAATACCAAGTTTGTCACGACCCAAGCCTACATCCTAGACGTGGCCGACGCTCGAGAACCATTTCTGGTCCCAAGAGAACCCTTATCCTATTGACTACAAGCGGAAGACTACCTCAAGCATACATAAGCATCAAACTGAAAGAAACATTTAAAAACAGTTTACTAAATCTCAAAACCTTACTGAATATACTTAGTTTGAAACATAAGTTTAAATAAAATATCTGAAAACTGAAAGACTCTCCAAAACTATCTATCTATGAAACCTCTACTATTAAGAAATGATGTCGGGACAAGACCCACGACACCTCAAAACTACTAACTGGAAAGTAACTGCGAAGTCCTCTAGAATACAAGGAGGCTCACCAAAGCTAACTGGAGTGTAGAGTGATCTCAATGAAGCGCTTATTGATAAGCATGAGCACCTATATCTGCATCATAAAAGGATGCAAGTCGAATGACAATAGTACATGGAATGTACGAGAATGTAATATGACTGATCAAACAAATAACTGAACTGAATGACTGGAAACAACTCAACAAAATCAATACATGAACATGAAGTGAAAACCATTTAAGCTTTACAATAAAATATACAGTAAAAGCAACATGAAAATAATATACTTTACTTGTGGGGAGTTTCTCTAACCGACAACCATTACCATGAGTCTAGCAATGATACAACGTCCCGCCGCACGTTGCAAGGGCCCATCCTATACCTTGTCTGGGGTATAGGATGATATCGTGACTATGGATCCATCTATAAGTGGTTACGTAATTCTATGGGACTTCTGAATCATAAAAGACACTAACCCAACTCGGTGCTCGATACTACTCCCAAAATAATTAATATAACTTTGTTCTCAATTCACCCATTACAAAGAATGGACTTCTTACATTACTTGAAATACTTTTCAAAACATGAGACGTGTTTACCTTCTTGAAAACATGCACTTATGAACTTATCTTTCAAGTTCAATAATTAACATAGCTACATATGTATATGTATATATATGAATAAAATAACAACAGAAACTCTTGAGTCTTTATAAATAGAACCTTTAAACTTTTTATAAAAACTCATCTTTACTTCCTCAAAAACTCAGTTTAAAACTCAAGTGTTGGTTTTGAAAAACTTTTCAAGATTTAAAACTCAAAATAGGGTTCATGCTGAATTATAGACATGAACAAATCAACTCAAGGATCTAAATAAAAATATAGAGACTCAATACTTAGGAATAGAATTTCAAAAAAAATAAAGAACTCAAATCTCAACTTAAGAATACTCAAATCTAGGGGTAGAATCCAAGATTTTTGTTTTACTGATTTTAAAGTAGATGTAGGGTGTGAGGGTGAACTACTCCAACACTATGATAACCTTACTTACCTGGAAGAACAAGGTTCTTGAAGAATCTTGACGAATCTTGAAGAAGAACTTGATTAGAAGCCTTGAAACCCTAGCTTGAAGGTAAACGATCAAGAAAACCTTTCTTGAGATTCTTGAATTATTTTCTTGAAATCTCTATGGCCAAGAATTATGATTTTCATTAGTGATTCATAATTATATGGAGAAATCTGAGTTGAAAAGAATGAAATTCTTGGAGAAAGACTTGCCTTGAAGAAGAATCTTGAAAAAGATTGAAAGAATCTTGAATGGAGTCTTCTACTTTGATTTTTCCTGAGGGTTTTGCCCTAGGATTTGAGAGAGAAGAAAATGATGGATTAAAAGATGAAAATCTGATTGTTTTGAGCCTTTTATTAGTCAAGAAATTTGTTTAGGGTTTTCTTGGAGGTAAAAAGACAAAAATGACCCTTTTAATGTTTTCCCGTTGGCTAATTCGTAGCTGCACTGTATCAGGTTACTAAAATGGTCCTAACACTATACTCAGAAATTGGATTGACGAAAAATTGGTGGAATTGGAAAATAGATTCAAATAGCTTCAATTTGATAGTTTATGGGTCACGTAACTCTTTATATTCTAAGAGATATGGTAGTTTGAAGTTGATTCAAGTAGAATCTTACATCAAAACTTAATCGATAAGGAAACATCAAGAACACTTATCAAGAACTCGTCAAGAAAGTAAATTGCTCAATATTTTTGGATAGATTCGCAAAATAAACTCATGATTGGCGTGTGGATGAATAAACTCAACACTATGAAAGCTTACATACCTCAAAGAACTAGGTTCTTGGCGAAATCTTGAATTTCTTGAACAAATGCTTAAAACTTTGAACTTTTTCTCCTCTTGAATCTTCTCTCTAAAACCCTAAACGCTTTTGGGGATGAATGAAACTGATTCTAATAACTTTAAACCCTTAATTGGGTGTAATTCGCGTTTAGAATAAGTGGGGGTAAGGAAAAGACTAAAATACCCCTCCTATTTTCGGGTAATTTTCTTAAATGGACAGCCTGACTTCAAAAGGGCATAACTCCATCATACGAGCTCTAAAATTAGCAAACTCAGTGGCGTTGGAAAGAGGACTCAGAGATATTTCATTTGATATCTTGTGGGTCTCCTAAATCATCATGAAATTTATGGTTGCTTGAAGTTGACCCAAAACTTAAAAGAACTAAAGAATGACTTGAATGAATTCTCTTTAATTCTTTTTGGAACTCAAGGTGCTATATCTAGTAACCTGGCCTTAATTCTTATGAAATTTTAAATTCCTTGGTAAAATCCTACTCACAACGAAGAAGGTTTGAGTCTTAGTTCAAAAAATTTATGGGGTGTTACACAGTTATAGCTAAACAAGTATACAGAAATTGCCAGTTTGTATCTTTTAGAAAATCACCTCCATTGATCTAGTAGAGTTAGACATGATTAATTTTGATATCTTCTCGACATGGATTGACTACACACTTATTATGCTTTAGTTGACTGTAGTACTAGAGTCCTTAAGTTTCAGTTTCTGAATGAACCAGTCATCGAATGAAACGGTAGTACTTCAATGCCTATAGATCGGTGTATGTATGTTTGTTTGTATGTATGTATGTATGTATATCATCTCGTTTGAGTTAAGGCTACTAGTTCCAAAAGCCCAACTCTCCAATCAGTCACCATAGTTTAATTTAAGGAGTCGCCATTTAAAGATGAATTAGGACACCTAAATATTTTACTAAGTTATGCTTCTATTAACTTCAATGAGTGATCTACTTAGCTTATGTGATTCTAGGTAAGAGTTCTAGTTATCCTAAAGGGAAGGAGCTAATCATCCTTTAAGATCCACCAAAAATAATTACCGGTCAGACTTAGCTTAATTAAAAGATTTTTGTTTGAAAATATTCGTTAGCTAAATATTGAAAAAGTAACAAGTTAATATATATATATGATCAGATCTCCAAACTTTTGAATAAAGGGGAAAACTTTTGTTTAAGCCTCTCTAAACCTGTATAGCAGTAATTAAACTTGATTGTAAGAAGAGGTAACTCTTTAATAAATTCGTGCATTACATATATACTATTTGAGATTAAAAGAAACATTTCAAAAAAAATTTAATTGTTAAATGCCTAAAGACTTCCTTGCTAAATAACCTTTGGAGCTAGCACCATTTGAAATGAATATTTTGAAAAACATTTACTGCAAAGATGATTTCTTTAAAGAAAATACAATATGTAATTTAATTATATATTTGTTCTAGATAAGAAATGATTTATATCTAAATTTTTCATACTAGTTGGACATAAAATAAAATAAATTAAAAGTTTCTTACCCCAAAAATACCCAAAATAGGCTCAAGTCTCAAATAAGAAATCTCATTTTGTCTAAAAATTCAACTGATGAGATTATGAAAGTATTTTCCTTAGTTTAAAAATATGAGACAAATTTTACTGAATTTATATATATATATATATTCTCTTACTATCCAAAAACACTCTTTGTTTCTATTTGTTTGTTTACTTTTCTTATTAGTCCGTTCGAAAATGAGTTTTTCTTTTCTTTTTTGACAATTTTCAAAATTTTAACTTTTCACATGATATTTTTAAGATCACGAAATTAAAATCCATTTTGATACATTCTACATATCATTTAAGATTACAAGATTAATAAATTCTCTTTACTTATTTAAACTGTGTCAAGTTAAAAATAAACAAACTGAAACTAAGAGAGTAATAACTAAGACAAGTAGATTAAAACGGAGGAAACACTTCTGATTAATAAAGTAAATCATAACAAAGGATGTTTGAAATAAGAAATATGATGTTTGTATTTAAACATGAAGATTTTTACCTAGAAATACAACTTAGATTATTTTAAATTGACAACAAATTGAAACTGCAAAATCCAAACTTGAATAAAGAAGTTCAACACTTCTCTATCTATGAAACTAAAAGGACAAAATGAAAAGACAACACCAAGAATATTCAGAATGTTCCACAATATTCTCAGAGGATTTATTCAATAACATAATTTGCACTACTAAGATATAACATCCAACACCAGCACAATATTCCTCAATTGTTCAAATCCATCACCACTTTATTCTTACTATCAGCCTCAGACTTGCTTGCAATTTTAACTGGTAAGAATAAAAATTAAATATAATAAATAACCATACAATAATATTCTTTAATTTGGTTTATAATTATATTTAAAATTGTTAACTTACGAAAGTCTGGATTCTCCTTAAGCATACGTAAGTAAGGGTCCACTGGTAGACCTTTGGCAGCAAAGCTTGGATGGTACAATCGATTGTTAATAGGGTTATGACTACATTTCAAATCAACAGTTATTATTAGTATTTTCACAAATGCATTATTGTATTTTTGTTTCTTACAAATTGAATTCTTGATTTAATTTCTTTTGTAATTCATTTTATTTCACAAGTTGTCAAGTAATTACTAAAAAGACATATTTATGTAAGGTACAATTATATTTTTGCAAATTTTATTTTAAAAAATAAATAAATAGATTTTAAATCTTAAGAAACATTTTCAAAACAAAATTACCATAAAAAGGAATATTACCTGGTCAGCCATGGATGCTCCCTCTTTTTATGTCCATTTTCTTGCTCAACAACTCCTCTCTATAGTAATATCATTTAAATTGAAAATAATATACAATTGTACCAGTTTAGAAACATTATATACAAATCTATTGAAAATTGATTTTATTTAAATATAAGCCCATTTAAAATACTAAAAATAAATTAGGAATAAAATATGCACTTACATTAGAACAAAAATGCATTATTGGCATTCTACCGTATGGATAGCGAGCCTGCATTTATTTACGTAGTAATAACAATAATAACACAATAATAATAATAATAATAATAATAATAATAATAATAATAATAATAATAATAATAATAATAATAATAATAATAATAATAATAATAATAATAATAATAATAATAATAATAATAATAATAATAATAATAATAATAATAATAATAATAATAATAATAATAATAATAATAATAATAATAATAATAATAATAATAATAATAATAATAATAATAATAATAATAATAATAATAATAATAATAATAATAATAATAATAATAATAATAATAATAATAATAATAATAATAATAATAATAATAATAATAATAATAATAATAATAATAATAATAATAATAATAATAATAATAATAATAATAATAATAATAATAATAATAATAATAATAATAATAATAATAATAATAATAATAATAATAATAATAATAATAATAATAATAATAATAATAATAATAATAATAATAATAATAATAATAATAATAATAATAATAATAATAATAATAATAATAATAATAATAATAATAATAATAATAATAATAATAATAATAATAATAATAATAATAATAATAATAATAATAATAATAATAATAATAATAATAATTTATCATCACATACCCTTGGTTTATGACTTTTTGAACTTTTTGGCACTTGAGGATCAAAACCCTTATTGGGGTTCACATTCTTTTCCTATATATAAAAAATAAATGATGGTTAAGTAAAAAATATAAAATAAAACATTAAAAAAAAGGTCAAAGAAATATACCTTTGAAAGCTCAATACTCTCATACCTAAGAAAAAAAATATATTTAATTAGATTGTAAATAGACAAATTCAAGTAAAAATAGAAAGATATGTTAATTAATAATAAATGCTAGTAGAAAGCTCCATCTATATATAAATGGAAATAATAACATATTATTTCTATTTTTTTCATTTAGGCCATAAAATAATAATAAATATGGATTAACATAACACTTGATATTAATCAAGTTTTAGACTATTAATCTATATTTTAAATTATAAATAACAATTTATTCAAAAGTATCCCTTACACTTTTAGTTGAAAGAAATCTACACAGTTTATTATTATTATTATTATTATTATTATTATTATTATTATTATTATTATTATTATTATTATTATTATTATTATTATTATTATTATAACAAAGAATATAAGGTCGTGATGCTACCAAAATGTGTATGCACAACTTTTTCATGTATATGCAAGCTAGTAAAGGATAGCACGTGTTGTGCAGGTGCCTAATAATATTATGTTAACTATTTAAAACAGATAGTTTTTTTATTATTTTGTTTCAAAATTTTGTTGGTCGGAGCTATTACGTAAGAGGTTGCACAAATTAGCATGAACTAATTTTTTTAACAAAAAGTAATACTTATATGTGTTAACAATTTTATAGTGTCTCGTCTAATGCAACAACACTTATAAAAAAAATATTTAATAGAATCCATTATTAAATCTATTTGAAAAAAATATTGTTATTAAATTAACTTCATGAATTTTGTTTCAAAAATTTTAAGTTTGACTATTATTATTTTATATAGTTATTCAATGATAAAAGTAGTATGGAATGAAAATAACAAACTTGTCTTGATTTGTTAAAACAGATAAATAATAAAATCAAGTAAAAATCTATTAAATAACAAAATTATCCTCAATTCAGTATTAGTTCGGAAAAGCACACATGTTGACAATGATGTGTATGATATTTCCATTTATAAAAAAAATAATGTATAGTATCTCTAAATATTTAAAATAATTATGTATTAAAAAACAAATTTTCTACAAGAAGCATTTCAATTAAATAAATGTTTGAACATGTAAACAATTTTTTTTGGGGAAATCTAAACAAACTTTTTTACACAAAAAAGTAAATAATTAATACCTGCTCGACATAGCTTCCTGCAACATAGTTTTGAAGGTTTGATTACCTTTTGCATTAACATTGCTTTGAGACCTAAATAATTAGCCAAAAAAATTGTTAATTTTGATGAATGTAGATCTCGCGTTTATTCTCCAAGTGAATATATTAAAATTTAAAATTCTCTAAATCTGAATATATAAAAAAAAATCATTGTTTCTTAATATATATATATAGTTATTTATAAATATTATATATTATAAAATAAAAATATTAAAAATTGTAACAATGATCAGTGATGATGATAGTGGGTAGTTATTGATAACGATCATGAATTGTTGAAGAGTTGTGCACTAGTTGTGCAGTATCTATGGTGAATAAGGGTGGTGGGTGGTGATAAAGGTAGTTGGTGTCGAAAATTGAAAGTGGTATTATAATACTCCAAATTAAATACAAACAATTGAGAAAGAAATGATCTTACATTGTGAAATCGAAAAACTAATAGAAAATCGAAGAGTGAAGATTTGACAGAATATCAATTGAAAGTTCTTAAAAATGAATATAACATTAAGGGGTCCTAAAGGTCTTATTTATAGTGCTCAGAACTTAATTCTACTCTATCTGTAAATTAATTTTTCAAGCTTTAATTACCGAATAACTAATTGTATTAATTAGGTATAATAAATGATATTGACTGGGGTTAAATAAAAAAGTTTTATATTTAGGTACAGCAAATTTCATTGATTAGGGGAATATCTAGAATTCCATTGTATTAAATTTCACACACACATACATATTTTTAATTTATTTTACTTTAAATATTTTGTATACAAATATATAATCGCATTTTGAGAGAGTATATTGAATTCGTCTTAACCCTTACTCCCTCCATTTTAATTTGTTAGTCTTATTTTTTTTCTAATCATGGAAGAAAATTAGAAAAATACTATTTTTGAAAAATAAAAAAAGTTATGATTTTATCTAAAATCTAAATAAAAAAAGTTTTCATCAATTAAATAAAGTTTGATTACTCAAGCCAACCCAGAAACCAATTACTCAAGCCAACCCAGAAACAATTAAATATCTAAATAACATTTTCATCAATTAAATAAAGTTTCTTAACTAAAAATCGTTATCAAAAATGTTTGCGAAAATATTCCCCCTAGAATCTGAAAGTCGTGTTACCAGAACATCTACATAGTCTAGATTACAAAGATGCAACCCCAAAATAAAAGGAGTCTAAGTTCAAACGGTGAACTACAAAGAGAGTATAAACCCACAACAACCTGAAAGAAGTATCTCACCCTTGGATTCAGGGAACATGGGATTCACATGTGAGATTGTGTAGCTATCACCGGAATATGTCTTGTAATCAACAAAGAAAGAACAAGTGCAATATCAGTACATAAGAATAATGGTATAACGGTAGGATCATAATATAGCTCCCGATATATAAAATATGAACAAGCAATTGTAACTCAGTAAACTAGGACAATACATAGGTAACTTATGTTAGTAAACATACGCAGGACTCTCAATCATCAACCTAACTTAACCACTACCTGAAACATGTCCATCATCACCACAATTGAATAAGCCCGGTTCAATCATGGAACCAACACACAACAAATCAATCAACCATATACCAGACATGGTACATGACCCAACAATAATGAAACTTGTACCAGGCATGGTACCCAAGACTGCCATTAGATTCCTAGTACCAAGCGTTATACCTAAGACAATCGATAATTTGTACTAGGTGTTGTGCCCGAGCCAACCAAAATCAAAGACAACACATAAATGACAATTATAATGAATACAACCACTCTTGTAAGACCACAAGTAGTTAAGACAAGTTTATTGCATATGATTGACAACAAGATATCATATTACATTCATCATTTTTTTCCCTAATCACGTATTGTACAAGCAATACCAAAGATACGGTTAACATGCATACATAACGTAGATTAGAAATCAATTCACGCATACTTTGAATCAAGTCTGAATACTCTATTGAACCCAAGTCTTCTCCTTCTGTGAAGTTTCAACTTGCTCTTGGTCTAAAACAATAATACAACACCAAATCAGCCTCACTTGGCCTAAACATTCTTGGACCATAACTTAATTTTAAATCCCATACCAATTTCATGGTCATTCCACCCCAACCATGTCATGAACTAATATCGTGACATGATGGCGCCTACTATAACTCCGCAGTAGGCAAGCCTAATTCAAAGATGAAGACAATAATCTATTGGAAATGTATGAGGGAAAGTAGAAAGAGAGATACAGAATAGGGACTATTGAATAGTTATGTAAATGTAATACAAAATATTAAAAATACGCCTAATGTAACCGAGAAACACAAACTATACATAAAAATCAATCTCCAGACTGGTGTCTATAATGATCGGTTCCCGTCGTTATAGACAATCCAACGGAAAAAGTTTGGGCCAGAAATTTTTATCGTAATAACTTGAAATTTTCCAACCTAATCTAGATTTGGACAAAATTAGAGCCAGTAAGTTCTAGGGAAATCTTGTAACAATCGGGTGATCTAATTATGATCCTGATCACATAAGTAGATAGCTAAGACGTTAAGGAACTCGTACGACTTTACAGAATTGAATTCGGGTGAGTAGAACTCCCGAAATTAAACTTGGCGTGAACGGGTATTTTGTGAGTGTCAAAGGATGAAGGTGTGTTGTTAAATGGGGGTTTGAAATTCTTAAATTTGCTCACTGGTTCCGTGCAAGACGCTAAGGCGGGATTTTCCCACCATGGTGGGGCTGCTTTAGCGGGGTGAGAACCGTTGTGGCGGGACAGACGTGACTAAAGTCAGAAATAAACCCCAACAACATTTTATTCTGCACTTTGAGAGCTAGGAGACGACCTCAGGCAAGTTCTTGACCATTTTTCACCATTCTTAAGGCTAAAGGTAAGGTTTTAACTCCCCGAATCCATTTTTTGATTCGTAGAATGTAAACTAGTGGGTAATTATCAATGGGGGAGGGTTTTGATCTAGAAATTATGGTGGAAAAATCCCTAATCTGGGTATGGGGATCAATGGTTTAACCTAGGATTGATATTATTGTTTATAATCCGGGTAATTAGGTGTTGTTTATTGATCCTCGCATTATTATGATCGTTTCAAGACCAAGAACAAGCGAAAAGAATTTGGAAAGGGAAGAATCAAGTTTCTTAGGGGATTCAAGCTTTGTTTGAGGTAGGTGATGGTTGTGATTTCATATTGTGTGATATATGTTTGTTCGTGCTTCATTATAATACATGTATGTATGTGAATGTTGTATTATTGATCGCACTAATCGTAAATGAGGATAGACGGATAATTGAATGCCATGAATCAGACTTGATTATATGATTATGACAATGTACTTTGTGATTGTGATTGTGGCTTGTTGAATGGATCGGGTGTTGCGTTCCAACATACTAACTGGGATCGGTTGCCATAAAGCATAAAAATTGGAATGAGTGTCACGATCCGACACGCTAACTTGGAACGGATACCACGTATCGGTACACTAACAGTTTGGGTGTGGGTTCCATGAGAGGACCATTGACTTAACATAACTGTATATCTTGAGAATTATGAAATTGCACGTTGTTCAATGTATGCATGTTATTATTATGTTGTAATGGATTATGTATGTTGCACTTAGTGGGATAGCCGCGTGATCCTACCAGTACATTGTGGTTGTGTACTGATATTGCACTTGCTCTTTCCTTGTTGAGTACATGGCATCTTTAAACGGCAACTGACAGACCTCATTTAGAAGATCAGTGATCGTCATCGAATTCAAGGTTGAGCCAGTTCTTTCGGGCTGCCATGAGTTCTCTTTCTATTTAGGTCCACATTTTTGGACTTAGACTAGTACTTAGGATTTTTTTTATGTTTAATTGGGTTGTACCCATTTTCTTAGACTTGTTAAACTTTAGATGTTTTGGTACATTGACTTTCAGGTTCTAGGTATTATTCTGCATTTGTTTTTATTAGAGTTTTGTTTAGAGTTAATGGGAACTCCCTATTTCTTTTCCTTAGCATTTAAACTTGCTTCTGTATCTTTAAATGCCTTAGTATTTGGTTAAGTTGCTTAGCTTGGGTTGTAGTAGTGGTTCTCCCACCGAAGGGTTAGTGTGGGTGCCAATCACGATGGTCTGGGTCGTGAAAAAGTTGATATCAGAGCCTAGGTTCGTTGATATCGATGTACCAAAACGAGTCTAGTAAAGTCTTGTGGAACGATACAGAGACGTCTGTACATTTCTTCGAGAGGCTATACGACTTTAGAAAATCTCTTTGTTTTCTCTTGTCTCCAGTTGAGAATGTTCTCAGAAATAAGGCTCATGATGTGCATCATGAAGAGGTAGAGGAGAATATAGAGGTTGAGAATGAGGAGAATGTTGGACAAGAGGAAGAGGTGCAGGCTAAGACTATAGGTATTCCTCCCTTAGACCCAGTGTTAGCTCAATATATTATGTCGTTCTTGAAAGGATTGGTTAGTCCTGGAGTGCTTCCCTCTATTCAAGCAACTCAAGCTCCCGCCAATCTCCCTATTTCTATCACTGTCCCCAAGGTGGGTGGAACTGTAGGTAATGATGTTTTCATCCATCCTTTGTTGGGTCCTGTTATTACTGGTAATGAGCATGAGATGTTGACTAAGTTCTTGAAATTGAAACCGCCTGTGTTTCATGGTTCTGAGAGCGAGGATGCCTATGAGTTCATCCTAGATTGCTATGAGAGGCTTCATAAGTTGGGAATTGTCCATCAACATGGAGTAGAGTTTGTGACCTTTCAGCTTCAAGGTGGGGCTAAGAAGTGGTGGAGAGCTTATGTGGAATGCAGATCTTCAGTTTTACCCCCACTCACTTGGACCCAGTTTCATGCTCTGTTCTTAGAGAATTATGTGCCCCGGACTTTGAGAGATCGTAAGAAGGATGAGTTCATGGCTTTGGAGCAAGGT
This sequence comes from Solanum tuberosum, assembly GCF_000226075.1. Classification (NCBI taxonomy): domain Eukaryota; kingdom Viridiplantae; phylum Streptophyta; class Magnoliopsida; order Solanales; family Solanaceae; genus Solanum; species Solanum tuberosum. The sequence continues at coordinate 544,998 of NW_006238961.1, read as the reverse complement.
GGTCTGTCTGTGGCTGCTTATGAAGCTAAGTTCCATGGTTTGTCGAGATATGCTACGCAATTGGTGACTACTGAGGAAGAGAGGATCCGCTTATTTGTTAAGGGACTAAATTCTGAGTTGCAAGTATTGTCTGTTTATATGACCTCTGCAGGAAAAGGCTTCAATGAGGTAACATATTTTGTGAAGAAAGTAGAGGGGGTGAGGCGAGACGGTCAGGCTAAGGCATTGGCTGTAAAACCAAAAATACAGGCAACTTTCAGGGATCTTACTCCAGAGGTTCAGGGAGGCCAACACTTGCAGCCCGGTCAATTTAGTCTGCTATGCCCGCTTCTACAGGTAATTACTCTGGAACTTCACCTCAGAATTTGATTCAGGATAGCCAGGGAACCGCACCTTCGGCGGGCAACAGGCCATCTTTTGATTGTACTTGTTATAACTGTTGAGAACCTTGGCATATAAGGAAAGATTGTCCTCACCCACGCATGATGGATTCCGCGCAGTAGCAGACTAGAGTAGTCATACCCGTGGGAAATAGTAATAATAGTCGAAGGCATCCACAAGGTGGGCGAGGAGGAAATCAGTGAGGCCGTAGAGGTAGGGGAACTGGTAATGCAGGTAGAGGTGCAGTGCAGCCAGGCAGGGAAGTCACTCGTCATGATGACAGGGCTCAGTGTTATGCCTTTCCGGGGAACACCGAGGTGGAGGCGTCTGACGCAGTGATCACATGTACTATTCTTTTCTATTACTGGATGGCTAATGTGTTATTTGATTCAGGTTCTACTTATTCTTATGTGTCCGTGCGATTTGCCTCAGAATTTGCTATGATTTGTGATATACTTATGCCCCCATCCATATTTCTACTCCAGTTGGAGAGTCTGTCATAGTCACCCATGTCTATCTTGCATATCCTATTTTGTTTATGGGTTTTCAAACTTGGGCTGATTTGGTGATTTTTGGGTATGACTGACTTTGATATAATCTTAGGCATGACTTGGTTGTCCCTCTATTATGTTGTGCTTAATTGTAATACTAAGTCTGTCACTCTAGAAATTCTGGGAAGGGAAAAGTTAGAGTGGGAAGGGGTGTACAAGCCTAAGCAAGCTAAGATCATATCCTCCATTCGGGCTAGGAAACTGGTAGGGCAGGGCTGTTAAACTTATTTGTCTCATATTCGAGATGTTGAGGTTGAGTCTCCTTCTAATGAGTCTATTCCTGTGGTGTCAGAATTTAGAGAAGTGTTTCCTACTGATTTGCCTGGTATGCCTCCGGATAGAGATATAGATTTCTGCATTGATTTGGAACCTGGAACCCGCCCCATTTTTATCCATCTATGTCGCATGGCACCGGCAGAACGAAGAGAGCTTAAGGCTCAAATCCAAGAATTTCATGATAAAGGATTTATTTGTCCTAGTGCTTCCCCGTGGGTTCTCCAGTCTTGTTTATTAAGAAAAAATATGGTAGTATGAGGATGTGTATAGATTATCGGCAATTGAATAGGGTCACCTTTCTAAACAAGTACCCATTGCCTCGAATAGATGATCTTTTTGACCAATTGCAAGGTGCATCAGTTTTCTCTAAGATTGATCTAAGGTCTGCTTACCATCAGTAAAAGATTGAGGCGGTTAAGAATTGGGTTCAGCCTAGCTCTGTGACTGCAATTAGGAGTTTTATGGGGCTCGCTAGCTACTATCGTCGATTTGTGAAGAATTTTGCTTCTATTGCCACTCACTTGACAAATTTGACCAAAAAACCGATACCATTTGAATGGACTGGAAAATGTGAGGAGAGCTTTCAAAAGCTAAAGACTCTCTTGACCACAACACCTATCCTAGCACTACCGATGAAAGGTAAAGATTTTATTGTCTATTGCGATGCTTCACATTCGGGTTTGGGTGTTGTGTTAATATAGGATAAGAATGTTATAGATTATGCATCGCGACAATTGAAGGTGCATGAGAGGAATTATCCAACACATGATTTGGAGTTGGCAGCGGTAGTGTTTTCTCTTAAGATCTGGCGGCATTACCTCTATGGTGTCAAGTGTGAAGTGTTTACTGATAATCGTAGCTTGCAACATGTTTTCACCCAAAGAGATCTGAATTTGAGACAGCGAAGGTCGATGGAGTTACTCAAGGATTATGATGTGACCATTCAATATCATCCGGGTAAGGCTAATGTAGTAGTGGACACACTAAGTCAAAAAATGGTGAGTATGGGTAGTTTGCTTGCTTGAGTGCAACTAAGCGACCTTTGGCTAAGGAAATCCAGATCTTTGGAGTCTAAATTCATGCAGTTGGGCATCTCAGAAAAAGGTGGGGTGTTAGCTAGCATTGAGGTTAGGGCCACTTTCATTAAGGAGATCAAGGTCAAACAGTTTGAGGATGAAAATTTGAACGGGATTAAGAAGAAGACTGCAATTGGTAAGGCACAAGAGACCACTCTTGATTCGGAAGGTGTTCTCAGTTTTAAAGGAAGGATTTGTGTTCCTCGAGTTGATGACTTGATCTAGAATTTGTTGACAAAATCACATGGTTCGCGATATTCCATTCATCCGGGTGTGACCAAGATGTACCGAGATTTGAAACGAATTTATTGGTGGCCGGGCATGAAGAAGGACATAGCGGAGTTTATGGCTAAGTGTCAAAATTGTCAACAAGTAAAGTATGAACATCAAAGTCATGCAAGTTTGCTTCAGTGAATGTCAATTCCAGAATGGAAGTGGGAAAGGATAGCCATTGATTTCGTGGTTGGTCTTCCCAAGACTTTGGGGAAGTTTGATTCTATTTGGGTAGTGGTTGGTAGATTGACTAAGTCAGCCCATTTTATTCCGGTAAGAATAGATTATAATGTTGAAAAATTGGCTAAGTTGTATGTGAAAGAGATAGTGAGGTTGCATGGGGTGCCCCTCTCTATAATCTCAGACCGTGGTACGCAGTTTACCTCCAAGTTTTAGAGGAAGTTACATGATGAATTGGGAACACAACTTACTTTTAGTACAACTTTCCATCCACAGACAGACGGGCAGAGAATACTATTCAAGTGTTAGAAGACATGTTGAGGGCATGTGTGACTGATTTTGGAAGGCATTGGGATATGTTCTTACCTTTGTGTGAGTTCTCCTATAATAATAGTTATCACTCCAGCATAGATATGGCACCGTTTGAGGCACTTTATGGGAGGGTATGTAGATCACCCATAGGATGGTTCGAGGTAAGAGATGTGAAACCTCTGGGGGTTGATTTAGTGAAGGATGCTCAAGATAAGGTGAGGAGTATTCAACCTAAACTTTTAGCAGCCCTGAGTAGACAGAAGAAGTATGTAGACCGTAAGGTAAGAGACATGGCATTTCAGACTGGTGAGAATGTTCTTCTTAAGGGTATCAACCCATGAAAAGGGGTGATGAGATTTGTCAAGAAGGGCAAGCTAAGTCTGCGATACATTGGTCCCTTTGAGGTTCTTGAATGTGTAGGGCCAATGGCTTATAGATTAGCTTTACCTCCTAACCTATCGGGAGTTCATCCGGTATTTCATGTGTCCATGTTGAAGAGATATCATGGTGACGAGGATTACATCATAAAATGGGACTCAGTTGTGTTAGACAAATACCTTCAGTATGAGGAGGAACCGATTTCAATTCTTGATCGTGATGTCCAGAAGTTGAGGATCAAGGAGATTAAGTCCGTGAAAGTGCAATGGAAGCATCGTCCAATTGAGGAACCTACTTGGGAAACTGAGAAAGATATGCGAGACAAGTATCCCCAGTTGTTCGTCAATACAGGTACTACTCCATTCTCTCTTTAGCCTATTTTTCCTAAGTTTATCACTCGAGGACAAGTTATGGGTAAATTGGTATCTATTGTAATGATCGGTTCTCGTCGTTATGGAAAAGCCAACGGGAAAAGTTTGGGCCGGAAAACTTTTTCGTAGTAACTTGGAAATTTCCAACCTAGTCCAGATTTGGATGAAATTAGAGTCAGTAAGGTCTAGGGAAATCTGGTAACAATCGGGTGATCTAATTATGATCTTGATCACATGAGTAGATAGCTAAGACATTAAGGAACCCGTACGACTTTACGGAATTGGATTCGGTTGAGTGGAATTCCAGAAACTGATCTTCGCGTGAACGGGTATTTTCTGAGTGTCAAGGGATAAAGGTGTGTTGTGAAATGGGGGTTCGAAATTCTTAAATTTGCTCACTCTTTCCGTGCATGCCGCTAAGGCGAGATTTTCCCGCTAGGGTGGGGCCGCTATAGCGGGGTGAGGATCGTTGTTAAGGCTAAAGGTAAGGTTTTAACTCTCCAAATCTATTTTTCGATCCGTAGAATGTAAACTAGTGGGTAATTATCGATGGGGGATGGTTTTGATCTGGAAATTATGGTGGAAAAAGTCATAATCTCGGTATGGGGAACAAGGGTTTAACCTAGGATTGATATTATTGTTAATAATCCGGGTAATTAGGTGTTGTTTATTGATCCTCGCATTATTATGATTGTTTGTAGACCAAGAATAAGCTGAAAGAAATCGGAAAGGGAATAATCAAGTTTCTTAGGGGATTCAAGCTTTGTTTGAGGTAGGTGATGGTTGGGATTTCATGTTGTGTGATATATGTTTGTTTTTGCTTCATTATGATACATGTATGTATGTGAATGTTGCATTATTGATCACACTAATTGTAAACGAGGATAGACGGATAATTGAATGCCATGAATCATGACTTGATTGTATGATTATGAGAATGTACTTTGTGATTGTGATTGTGGCTTGTTGAATGGATCGGGTGTTGCGTTCCAACACACTAACTGGGATCGGTTGCCATGTATCGGCATAAATATTAGAATGGGTGTCACGATCCGACACGCTAACTTGGAACGGGTACCACGTACCGATACACTAACAGTTTGGGTGTGGGTTCCATGAGAGGACCATTGACTTGACATAACTTTAAGTCATGAGAATTGTGAAATTATACGTTGTTTGATGTATGCATGTTATTATTATATTGTAATGGCTTATGTATGTTGCACTTAGTGGGATAGTCATGTGATCCTACCAGTACATTGTGGTTGTGTACCGATACTGCACTTGTTCTTTCCTTGTTGAGTACATGGCATCTTCAAGCAGCTACTGACAGACCTTGTTTAGAAGATCGTCATCGAACTTAAGGGTGAGCCAGTTCTTCCGGGCTGCTATGAGTTCTCTTTCTGTTTAGGTCCACATTTTCGGACTTAGACTAGTACTTAGGATTTTCTTATGTTTAATTGGATTGTACCCATTTTCTTAGACTTGTTGAACTTTAGATGTTTTGGTACATTGACTTTCAGGTTCTAGGTATTATTCCGCATTTGTTTTGATTAGACTTTTGTTTGGAGTTTAGGGAACTCCCTATTTCTTTTCCTTAGCATTTAAACCTGCTTCTGTATCTTTAAATGCCTTAGTTTTTGGTTAAGTTGCTTAGCTTGGGTTGTAGTAGTGGTTCTCCCACTGGATGGTTAGTGTGGGTGCCACTCACGACGGTCTGGGTCGTGACAGTGTCACTGTTATAGAAGTATCTAAGTACAAAATAGACTATATGCATCAACTTTTTTCTAATAAATATACAGAATACATAGAAATATATGAAAGAAAGAAAAGCAACAAGTCCTAAAACGCCAAGAGCTCACCACGATCCAAGTCTGCGATGGCCACAGAAGATTCAACGCTCAATATGGGTGGCTCGTATTACGAGCTGCATTAGGAAAATATGCAGAAGTGTAGTATAAATACCAAAATACTGGGTACTTAGTATGTATATGTAACAATCCTTTTCAATCATTACGGGTAGACTAATGGTGAAAGATTTGGATCAGAAAACTCTTTGGGTAGTGACTTGAAAATCTTAGGCTAGGCCAATCTTAGGTGAAATCTGAGTGAGGTGTGGTCTAGGACGACCCAAAAATGAATTAAGTAGTATTTCTAAGCTCGTATCATGCTTTATAGTAGCTAAGACGTTAAGGAATTCATAAGGCATTTTGGAAGTGAATTTGGGTATATAGAACTCTCGTAACGGACATGGAGTGAAGGGGTTAATATAGAACGTCAATGTTTGAAGGTGTGTTGTGAAATTGGGGATTTGAGGAGGATTCTAAGTATCAGCCTCCGTGCAATTTGTCATAGCGGGTATCATGCTACTATATATACCAGGATAAATTATTTCCCGCTATAGTGGGTGGGCTTCTATGGAAACGTCGCTATAGCGAGTCGGGCCGCTATAGCGGATAAATTGGGTTATTGGGCAAAAACAATCTCAAAACTTGTATTTTGATTATTAAGTCATAGAGTACTCTTGGGGGAGGGTTTTGACTTGAATTAATAGTGGTAAATGCCCTTAATGGGTAGAATGATCATGAAATTCACCTAGTGCTAGCATTAAGTAATAACTCGGGCTTAATTACGCCATTGTTTGTTGTTTGTTGTATTTTATTATTGTTTTAGACCAAGAACAAGTCAAGGCATTACCAAAGGGGAAAGCTCGAGTTCTTTAGAGTTACCAAGGATTGATTCGAGGTAGGTGATGGTTGTTTTTTTTTCAAGTTATGCAATGTGTGCAGGTTAATTGCTTTATAGTACTACTTGTGCAATGCAAGTGGAGAGAAGTAAAAGGTTAATGTGAAATGACATCATGTTGATAATCTCATACAATGAACTTGTTTATTTACTTCTGTTTTCAAGTGTGGTTATTTATTGTTATGTTTATTGTGCATGTTGTTTGTGATAGATGGTTGGATTGAGTACCACACTAGTACAAGGTACCAACAGTTGGCTCGGATACCACTTCTAGTATGAAATACAATTGTTTGGCTCGTACTACATCAGTATACTAACAGTTTGTGTGTGGCTTCCAAGGGAGGATCGGGTATGTGTTGTTGTCATCATATGCAACATGTTTCATGCATTGGTTAAGTCAAGATTTGTGACTGTGAGTCTATATTTGTTGTTATTTGTTGATATATGTGTCAACCTATATTATTGTATTATGGTTACTTGTTTACATTCATGTCTTGGGACCGAATGTAGGATCCTACCAATTGATGGTGGTTTTTGAACTAATATTGCACTCTCTTTCTTTGTTGAGTACAAAGCTTATTCACGCAGCTGATAGGAGACATCAATTATGATCCTAGCATTATCTGAATCCAAGAGTGCACATTTTTTTGGCTACCATGGATTCATCTGTCTTTTCTAGTCCATATTTCGTACATAGACCCTTTTTAGTCATTTGTTTTTGGGTTTGCATCCCCATACTCTTAATTTATTAGAATTTTGGGACCACGATTTTCAGTTTTTAAGGAAATGTTTCCGTATAGTTGTTTTAATGAAAATAGATTTTATTTTATAGGGACTTAATTTGTTGTTATTTAAACACTCATCTTGATTTTTTAGCTGCTTGTATAGTACGGGTTGAGTTGGTAATTGGTTCTCCCATCAGAGGGTTAGTGTGGGTGCCACTCACAGTGGTCTGGGTCGTAACAACATCATAGACCGACAAAGCTCAGGAAAATCATTTATATAAATAAGAAGCACAATAGTACTAACATTATAATTCAAGGATATTTATGGGCAATAACCAACCACCGAGAACAGTAAGAAAGATAATATACAATTAACAAGTAGAAAGCACCCAAATACAAGACAATCACAACCATACCAATCAAAATAGGAAGATGCAATGCAAGGTGGACAATGCATAATAGTAGAAGCCCAGAATAAACCTTAAGCCGCTCGTAATGATACCTCGGACTTGTCAACAGATGAAGTGCAAAAAATCTTAGTATACTTATATGCTACTCCACCATCAACTTTAAATCATTGGACGTATTCCGGTATATATAGAATGCACTTTTAGCTTTATTATTCTTTTTTTCCTGATTGAGTCTCATAGTCCTGCAAAATTTTCATGATCATATTCAAAGAGTCCCTATGAGCATATGCAAAAATTATTGTATCATCAACATATGCTAGATGATTTAAATTTGCACTCCATTGAGGCATACCTTAGCCAACATACAAATCATCTTCAAATAAAGCATGTAGAGATCTAGATAGTGCCTCTGCTCCCAAAATAAATAATAATGGAGATAGAAGGTCTCCTTGTTTAAATCCTTGGTTGAGTGAAAAAAATCATGTGTATGTCCATTCAATAAGACTACGTACTAATTGTTAGCAATGAATCTCCATATCATATCCACAAAAACATTAGAAAATTCCATCTTCCTCAATACTTTAGTTAAAAAGAACCACGACACTCTGTCATAAGCCTTGGTCATGTCAAGCTTTATAATGACATTAGCTGGCTTGCCCCTCAATTTAATATCTATCACAACTTGTGTCAACAAAATATTCTCAATAATGTTTCTACCTTTCACAAATCAAATATTCTCAATAATGTTTCTACCTTTCACAAACCCTAACTGATTTGTAGAAATTAGCTTAGGAAAGACTGATTCCAATCTATCATAAACCACCCTAGACATAACCTTGTTAATAAAATTACTCAAATTAATAGGCCTCATATCAGAAAATGTAACATCATTCTTTCTGGGAATGAGGGCTAAATTAGTATGAGTAATTGATTTTGGGAAAGTGTGACCAAAAAAGAAAAATATGAGCAAGTACATATTATATAAAAGAAAGAGTTCTAGTGCTCAAAACAATCTAACGAATCGTTACATCATCTATCACTAAAATAAATGTTCGTCCTCTAATGGTAAGAGAATAGAAAGTACCTGAACACTCAAAAAGTTGGTGATATCTAGTCCAAATGTCTGACTTATATTCCTTAGTATCCTCCTTAACATGATGATGCCTCCATTAAGCCTTTACATAAATAATGTTTTCGACCTCAAACTTGCCTATCCAATATGGTTACTGGCTCCTTCTTAAAAGTCAAATTCTTATCAGTTAACACTAAATCTCATTGGATCATATGAGCACCATCCTAATGATACTTCTTTAGTATTAAAATATGAAAAACAGGGTGAACACCTGATAAATCAAGTGGCAAATCCAACTTTTAAGCCACCTCACCTATATGTTGATCACTCTCCAATATATCTTGGGATCAACTTTCCCTTTTTCCAAATATCATCACACCCTTCATGGGTAAAACCATTTTATAGAACCTTCTTTCCAACCATGAACTCTAAATCACTAATCTTTTGATCTTCATAACTCTTTTGTCTACTCTGAGCCATTAGAATCCTATCCTCAATCAACTTAACCTTATCCAAGATCTCCCTAAACAAACTTCTGCCCCATGGCCTAACCTCAAATGCATCAAACTAACAAACTAGAGATCAACATCTCCTACCTTACAATGCCTTGAATGGTGCCATCCAAATGCCCGAATGATAACTATTGTTGTATGCAAACTCCACTCAAGGCAAAAACTAATCTCAAAAACCACTAAAGTTGATCACACATGTCCACAACATGCCCTCAAAAACCTAAATAATTTGTTAAGAACTGATAATCTAAGGGTGGAAAGATATGCTAAGATCCATCTGAGTACCCAACTCCTTCTACATAAATTGTTATAAATGAGATGTAAATTGTGTGCTTCGATCGTAAATAATAGAAATAAGCATACATGCAAGCAAACTATCTCTTGGATGTAGATCTTAGCTAGCTTCGAACTTTGAATTATAAGTAGTTTGAACTGGTACGCAGTGTATATTTGGTCGATTGTTCCACGATGACCCATATAGCATCAAACTTATCTAAAGTACGTGACAACTCTACAACAAAGTCCATAGCAACATGCTCCCACTTCCACTCAGGTATGGGCATTCTTTAAGTCACTCCTCTAGGATTTAGGTGTTCATACTTCACTTGCTGATAATTCAAATATCGAGTATAAAATCTACTATCCCTCTTCATACTACACCATCTATAATGTTGCTTCAAGTCATGAAATATCTCAGTAGCCCCTGGATGAATAGAATATCTCAAACTATGACCTTCTTTCATGACCAACTTAGTCAAATCACATGTCCTAGGAACACAACTACGATCCTTTATCCTAAAAACTCCCTTACTATCAACTATGCCTCCTTGAATTCTCCTTAAAAAAATTTGTCTCGAATCACATGCAAATCACGAACATCAAACTGTTGAGCCAAAACCTACTCCAAATAGGACGATCTCGCCTCCATATAAGCCATAACCCTACCATATTTCAAATATTAAATCTCATAGAGCTACTATATAAAGACTGGACATCCTGATCCAAATGATGCTCTCTCATTTGTAACGAATCTGGACTACCTATACTTACCGCTTTTTGACTCAAACCATCTGCTACCATATTTACCTTTAGAAGATAAATGATAGTCATGTTATTCTCCTTGAGCAACTCCAACCATCTTCGCTACCTCAAATTGAGACCCCTCTGATTGAATATATACTGGAGATTAGAATGATTCATGAACACCTCATCCCCCAAAAATTTTTATCAAGGAGCTACATAAATTTTTTGCAAAGTTCTTCCAGATAAATAAAGAAGAAGGAAGGAGTAAGCATTGGGATTTCTGGGCTAACATGTGTTTACCAAAGAGGAAGGAGGGCTTGGTTTCATATCAATGTTTGATGTATACCAAGCTATATATGCCAAATTTTGGTGGAGTCTCCGAATAATAAGCTCATTGTGGACAAATTATATGTGGAACAAGTACTGTAAGAAACAAATACCTATTCTAGTGCAGTGGAAAGGTGGATCTCTAGTGTGGAAAATGATGTTAGAAAATAAGGATATTCTTAAAAAAGAGATATGGTGGAAAACTAAAGGTGTTTCATCAAATATTTGTCATGTCAACTGGACTAAGCTAGGCCCACTACATCAAATACCTCATGAAGATATTCAGATTAATTCCTCAATATCTGATATTGAGAAATTTATAGGAGAGGAGGGTTGGAATTATGAGAAAATCCAGCATGTTCTTCCTAATTTTGTTGTGGAACATGTTAGAAAGAATATGAGCTATATTTGCTTCTCTTAAAAAAGTGATAAACCATGTTGAATTTTAAATAGCACAGGAAATTTTACAATAAGTGGTGCATGGGAGCTATTGAGGAACAGAAGTACAATTTCTTATCAATATAGCCAAATTTGGAGAAAGGGTCTCCCTTTCGAGATTTCTTTTTTTTATTTGGAGGTTATGGAAAGCAAAATTGTGTGTGAATGACGTTTTGGCTAGATGTGGCATCTCAATTGTATCAAGATGTACATGTTTTCTAATCCTCAACTAAATACAATAGAATACCTTTATCTTGAAAGGAGAGTTTGCTACTAAAGTATGACAGTATTATAAGGCAGCAAAACTACAAGGTCTATGAATTCAGGTAAAGCAAATAGTCTCTAAATGGTGGGATGGATCAAGAAATGCTAAAATCAAACTATTTTTCATGTTAAACCCATCACAATTTTGTGGTTTATTTGGAAAAGAGGAAATGCATTATTACATAGAGGGACATGCTCTTTTGAAAATGTGATTTTTGACATCAATGATACTATTTATAAACTTACTAGAGTGAGATACCCTTGGACTCAAAATTTGCCTAAGCCCTGGCCTCATCTTGTTTTTTCGTTGGAGAAATACAGGTCATGTACATACTATAAAATGGTTAGATGGTTCAGTCCACCATCTTGATGGTTCAAATATTAGCACAGATGGTGCTTAAAGAGAGAATCATGGCCCTAATTCGGCGTTTTTTTGTTGTTAGCAATGAAAATGGGGATGTGGTTGGAGCTAAAGACATAAAATTGTATGAGTCTTCTAACAGTTAGCAATGAAAATGGGGATGTGGTTGGAGCTAAAGACATCAAATTGTCTGAGTCTTCTAACATAGTTGCAGAAGCTATTGCCATCAGAGAGGGGTTGAAATTCTATATTGACATACAATTCACACCTCACATAATAGAGACAGATTCTCTAACTAAGATGAATATTCTAAATGATATTTGGATTGGAGGTCGAATTCATAAATAGACTAAGGGAAAGAATGGTTGTAACGGTTCAACATGTCATGAGAAAAGGGAATACCTTCACATATTTTTTTGATAACCTAGTTTTTTATTTGCAAGTAACTTTCAGTTGAACAACTTTCAACAAATCCTATCTAATGAGAAAAATATCATTAATTTAGTTAAGAAGCACACACCAAATTTGAGAGTCAGGCAAGTTAATAGGTAATCAAGAGGAATAAGCTAATCCTATACAAGCATAAACAGAGCAAACAATCCATAGAGAATACAAAAGTCAAAGCATAGACAGTAAGAATTCTACACATTCATAAGCAGATAAGATACTATAAAGTCTAATGTCTATTACCTAAAATTATTTCATGTTTGGTTGATTGGGATCATCGCACCTGGTGAGAGCTTGAGGTGTTTGTGGTGGTTCCACACTAAGACAAATGGACATGCTTTGTAGTATTAACATTTGCTAATTAGCGTTTTCTTCTGTCTATGAGTGGCGATATGTATTTCGACAGAAATTTTTCATATTATTGTTATGTAATAGTCTCACTAAACACCTTGTCTAATTGTTTCCTTTTAAAGTGTGGTAATTAGCCTCTACGGAAGCTCATTCACTTGGAAGAATTACACAAGAGTAGTTATTTTTAATGTGTCATTATTAAGGGAGTACAAATCTAAAATATTACCTTTACTAAAAGGTGTCGCTAAAACTCAATCTATCAGAAGGTGAACCTAGTCCTCTTAACTCAATTTTTTGTTGGCCACAACCTTCTCCTAGCCGATTTTATTGCCTCTGTTCACTGAGAAGGTGGAACTTCAAATTGGCTTAACATCAAATGAATCTTCAACACATCTCTAAAAAGGGGTAGATGAGCGAAGCAGACAAAGGGGCAGAGAGGTTTCTTGGAGTTTCCAAATTGGTTCATTTCATTTGCTTAGTTTTGTCTGATTTTTAGACTGTGTTGTATCATCTTTAGGCTCAAGTTTTTCTCTTTTTATTTTCCTTTTTTATTTGCTTTTACTGTTGGTCTTATTTTTTAGGAGGTTGATTTTGATTTTAATAAAATATGGCCACTAGCCATTTTGATTATTATTAATAATAATAATTAGTCAAACAATAAAATCAAAATTGTTAATTGTGAAGAATGTAGACCTTACATATTTTGAATACATCATAATTTAAAATTCTCTACATTTGAATATATATATTTGTGAAACTGATAGAACTCTAAAAAGGGAAAATCTGCACAACTAAGCAAATATAAGTCATATATTATTCCTTGAAACCCTACTTTAAAACAATTGTATACCAAAGCTACATTATTATTTTAATAGCAAATCTACACAGTTATACTCGATCCCGTATTTCACGCATATTTAGACATTGTATTCGATTAATTTTTTTCCTCTCTCACATATACCATCCATATTCTCTCCCACGCAATAACTCCACCAATTTAACACAATTTACTTTTAATTTCTTCAATTTCAAATAAGAGATTTTCCTTAAACGAGATACTAGTAACAATCTATCCCACAAAATAAATTAAAAATAAAATCTAATAACTTCTATTTACCCCCATTGGCTTCATTTTCTTTATATTTATTGGGTTTGTGGATTGAAGTATCAAAGTTAGTTTATTATTGAGGTGTATCAACTATGTCAACCATTCAAATTCTGATACGATATTTCGAGATCTGAAATGCAATGAACAATTACATAAATTATGTAATTGATGGTATCATGATACCTTTTTGATACATTACATAATGATATGTTTCATATACATGATGTATTGTGATACATTTATGATAGATAATGTATCATGAACCTTTTCGAAATATTACACAATGATGCATCTTTGATACATAATACTTTTACATTACATAATGATATATTTTCGATACACGATGTATCATGATATTCTTAATGATACATGATGTATCATGATACATCATGACACAATGGGTACATTAAAAAAAATCACATACCTTTTTGATGTTTTATGTTCAGATGACTTCCCTTCAACAACAGGCTTGACATTGGAGGAAGACATACATAAATATACTACCATTAATTAAAATATTTACCTAATATGAATAATCATAAAAACGTAAATTTAGGAAAATCTCTAATTTGAAATTGAAAAAATTAAAAGTAAATCATGCTAAATTGGTGGAGTTTTTGCGTGGGAGCGAAATACGAATAGTATAGATGAGAGAAAATAAATTAGTCAGATATAATTTTGGAAAAACTACAGAATATGGCAAACATCAATATATATTTAAAATAAATAGCTATAGTTTATTTTTTTATGTTATATGGATATAACTACATAATAAATAGCAAAGTTAATTATATACAAATAATCAAGAAAGTTATTAAATATTAAATAGGAAAATTATTAATACAAGGATAATTAATTATGTCTAGGCACATTTTATGTGATCAGGATTTCATTTTTATCCTCATTAATACTTTCTCTTTCATCAATATTCCTAGACCACATATTCTCAAATTTTCCTCCCATATTCCTTCCAATTTAAGATCTTTTTGATGATTCTAGGAGCAATTTTTGTGATTTGAATTCATCAAGTATCTTTGAATTGATTTTTCTCTCTCTTTTTATGAAGATTATATTTGTATCTATCTATATTTTCATCTATTTTTATAGGGGTTCGATTGAAGAATTATTTTGTTTTCTCCATTGCAATGGTTATAGTTATACAAAAAAAAGTAGTAAGGAAGAACATGAGCAAAAAGAGATTGAGGTTTGTGTGATTGTGATTTGAATTCATCAAGTATCTTTTAATTGATTTTTTCTCTCTTTTTTATGAAGATTATATTTGTATCCAGTGTCCAGTCCAGCGGGAACGTGCAGCGCAAACGAACCTGAGCTGCTATACCGAATCCCCGCTGGCCATCGGAACTCTTGAGGAGGAAGTCTATATGTCTCAACCTCCTGGTTTTCTGGATACCGCTCAATGCATTATACATTTTCATCTATTTTTATAGGGGTTCGATTGAAGAATTGTTTTGTTTTCTCCATTACAATGGTTATAGTTATACAAAAAAAGTAGTAAAGGAAGAACATGAGCAAAAAGAGATTGAGGTTTGTGTGATTGTCAAATTTGTATATAGTAGAATACTTATATACATAGATACTTGTATTGTAATATTAACACAAGTTGAAATGGTGATTTGTGCATCCAAGTATATCCATTTTTCTTGTTTTTATGTTGTCCAATGTATCCATCTTTTGTTTAACAACAATGTATTCATATATATACTATATTGTATTCATTTTTTTTGAATATATAACAACAATGTATTCATTTTTCAAATTGTCGTGTTCATATGTTAATTGTCATACTTTACCTTGTTTGATATATTAATACATTACGTTTTTATAAATACTTGTATCCTTGATATATTAATACTTTAAGTCTTATAAATAGATATACCTATTTGAATTCAAAGTATTCATATGCTACACAATTAATACATGTTCCTTATTTAGTTCATTGTAATTAAAACTGTATTAGTGTATAAATAGAAAAATAAAACATATAAAGAAATACAGCTAGAAAAAGATATAAATTGTAGTCATTTTTTATAAATAACATACTTATAGCTATTGAATTTCAATAACCCTATAAATATAGTCATTTTTGTAAGTTGCTCAATAATTTCTAATTATGCGTGAAATAAGGTATAATCAAGTTTCCTTAAATATATGTATGATGAAGACCAACGGGCCGAACTTCTCCGAGTAATATTTGGGCCCTGAGGAAACAATGGCCCATGCTACTAACTCAACTCACCTCGTTCGCTGTTTTCTCTTTCTTTTGGATTAAACACAGGAACGCCATAGCTAGCCTTTGTGTTTTCCTCAATCCCTAAAACCCTAACCACCCACCATTTTTTGTTTTCCAGTTGAAATAGTTCAGAATGGTTTGGTTTCAGTGTGAAGATTGTGGAGACAATCTGAAGAAACCCAAATTGGCAAACCACTTTCGAATTTGTTCTGCTTTTAAGGTGTCTTTTTTTTCCATACTCAGATTGATTCTGACTGCAATTACGAATTCAAGTTAACTTATTGTTTATTTTTTTTGTGTTTTCTTAAGCTATCTTGCATTGATTGTGGAGAGATTTTTAGTCGTCAAACTGTTGAAACTCACACCCAATGCATCTCTGAAGCGGTAATATTCTCTGCCTCTTTTATGTTCCAAAGTTAATTGTGCCATAACTTGTCCTACCCAAATTCTGATGCTTCAGCTTCTATGTCTGATCCGAGTGCTAATTTTTGTATCTGGAATATTTGCAAATGGTGTCGTGTTCCATAGGCCATACCTATCTTTCTAAATTAGTAGCTGAGTGCTTAATCGACAAAATGATGGCCGTCATTCTCGCTCTAGTTGCAAATTCTTTGTAGAGTTAGTTACTAAATGTTTCATGTATAATTTCATCTACATGTGTTTGAAATATGGCAGAAAATACTTTCCTATTTCCATTGATGAAATTATATTCCAGTGTTTGGTTACCGAAAAAATATTCTCTTTCTCAGTAATGAAATCATTTTCCATTGTTTGGTTAAGGGAAAATAAGTTCCATTGAAAGGGGAAATATGACATGCCTGCAAATCATTTTCTGTTCCAAATATCACAACTCTTGTGTTTGGTATGATGCAAAAAGTTTTATACGGAGAATAATTTCCTAGAAAATGTTTTCTTGGAAAACAAGTGGATTTTTGGCTTAGTTTCTAGTGTTTGGTAAGTAAACAAGAAAATACTATCCTAAGAGCATTTATATGATATCTAGCAAAACACTATAGAGGCGGGAATGAGATGGGATGGGGAGTGGGGATTCGGAGGTGGATGGTCAAGGAAGTGGGGGTTGAGGGATTGGGTGAGTGGAGAGGAGACAATAAACTTGGAATGACACTTATGCAACTTGTTTTGATGTTTTCTCTACTTCCATTAACGAAGTCATTTCCTCATTTTTTAGGAACTTATTTTTCTAGAGAAAATGTTTGGACAAAACATAGGAAAAATGAAAGATGTTTTCATCCATACCAAACACACCTTCAGGTCTCATTTGTTTTCATTAAGATTAAGACTTATGAATTTGACTGTGAACATTAAATGATTTAGACTGTTTGTTTTTCTACATCAAAATGTGCATAATTTATTTATTTTTAAACATAAATATATTTTCAAAAATAAAAAAGTTTAAATATTAAAAATATATAAATTTAATAAAATAAAATCATTATTTGAATAAAAAAAAATAAACATGTATGTTCTCTAATGATTGTGGGATGGTCTGTGGTGGTGATAGTGGTGATGATGATCGGTATTGTAATGACTGCTATGAGAAAATCAAGAACCCATCAAATTTAGGCAACAAAAGTTGCTCTCTTAGTGAAATGATCAATTGACAAAAGTAAACCAATTACAATTGCAACACAATGGAAACTTGGAAGAAAGAGGATGAAGTAAACATTAAATAATTATACATCAGTAGATTGAAGAAATCCTTCGTTGCTGTCGCTGTTGAAAAGATATCTTTAGGAATACTCAAAGCAAAAAACTTGTCACACAATTCAAACCCACCATTTATGTGGATGTCTCCTATTTTAACCATTGATTTTTTTATCAAAGCATATTTAAAAAAAGAGGCTGCTGGATTTTGGAACTTCAAGATCCAGAATTTAACATACTTGCTGATGGTAGAATATCTACTCTCAACTCTCTCATTTCTCTCTATTTTCTCATAGAAATGTGTGTGCTTTATTTCCTATTTGTTTATATTTGTTTGGCTTAAGTTGTGGACATCTTGTTGGTCTTTTGAACTCCAATTACGTAACTGAAAACTATCATCAAAAATATATAAAATAAAGATGGAGAATTAGATTCGATAATACCCAAATGCGATTTGATAATTTACTAGTTCAAGAGAAAATTATTAGATTGATTGATTGATTGATTGAAGTTGAAAGAGATGAGGAAGGACGGAGTTGCTTTGATAAAGGAAAAACAAAAACAGTGCGTGAGTTTGAGTGAGAGAGAAACAAGTGTGGTGTGTCTGTTCAAGTAGTATTTTGATATATACAGATTTGTATTTTCTTCAGGAGAAATATGGTCCTAAAGGCCAAGGAAAAGCTTCAAATGGAGCTCCTGTCAAACCCAGCAGAGATGCAAAGCAAAAGCCTGATGTAGACATCAATGTTGGATTGTCAGACCGTCCACCTTGGTTTTGTAGGTCTGGTGAAGCTTTTTATCTTTGTCGTGTTGATTAAGCTTTTATAAGAATTGAAGAAAAAGGTTATGGATATTGCTTGACATGAAATGACACTTTTGTTGAAACAGATCAGATCATCCTTGTCCCAGTTAAATGTTTTTATTGCACTGTTGCTGCAACGGGAATATTATTTGTAGCTCAATAGGTTGTCTTCTACCAATCTTGGTTTATAATCACCAACTCCAAGTCAAAATGGTCTTTTGCCTCTTATCCCCTCATCTATCTGAAACTTTGTAACTGCTTCTCTTTCCTACCTTATTATCTCTTCCTTTTTTCCCTCCTTTTTTCTTACTGGCTTGTATAGTTGTATTAGTGGATTGCGAGACTTGTTTTTGATGCTTCATTTGTTAATTTTCTTTTCTAATGTTTTCTTCCTTCCCCTTTATCTAATATTTTTATAATTCATCCTTATTTGACCTCAAATGTTGTATCTGCAGTTTGTGTAATACCAATGCAACTAGCAAGCAGACTCTACTTCTCCATGCTGAAGGTAAGAAACATAGAGCAAAGGCACGAGCTTTCCATGCTGCTAAGCAGACTGAGCCAGCTGACGGTGGTGTGGAGGTCTCAAATGATAACAATCAAAAGAGCGAGATTCCTGAGAACAAAGCAGGTGAGGAATTGAAGGAGCAAAACTCAAAAGAAGCAGAAAATGATAATTCTCACTTAAATAAGAAAAGGAAAGACAGGGAATCTGAAAATGGTGGTGCCAAGCTATCTGCTGAATTAGATAATGGTGAAGTAATCCAGGTCGAAAAAGAACAGGAAACAAAACACAAGAAGAAAGCCAAAAATGAAACAGTGAAGCAAGATAAAGCTGTCGTGGACGGGTCTAACGGAAACGACAGCAAGAAGAAGATAAAGTGGAAGAAACTGATCACATCAGCTTTGAAATCTGTACGTGTTCTCCCCATTTCATCACTAATTTGCAACTTCTCTTTCATATACATCTTCATGAGCATTTCTTCCTCTTTATGTCACGTCTTAGAGACTATTTTATGATTATATGTATTGTCTGGTATTTCTCTTACTCTCTTGTTGCATTTGGGACAGAATTCTGATGGAGTTCTGAAGTTGAAGAAGCTTAAAAAGATCGTTCTGAAGTCTGTGAATGAGTCTGGCATGGTGGAAGATGACACAATTGAGCATAAGGTCAGCTAAATCCCTATCAAACCGCATGAGTGTTTCTTTCTTTGAATCCTTTGGCTAAATGTGTACGGTACTGATGTGATTCTTTGTTACTATTCCGTGCAGATAAATTCAAGTTCTAAATTCGTTGTTGATGGCAAATATGTACGATTGGCAACCAAAAGTTCCTGAAAATTCTTTCAATTCAGACGCCCTATAAGTTTTACAACCATTGTTTTAGGCAATCTATTGAGGAAAAAGAATACAATCTAGGGCCAAAGCTATAAAACAAGCTTCATTCATACCATTAATCTCTACTTCAATTTGAAGGAGTCTGTTCCGAAATTTTGTTTGTGCTAGATTATAGATAATAGTTTTTGTAAGAAAATTGTCGTGGATCATTATGTGATTTTATTTTAAGTTTGTTGGTTTATCAGCAAATTTGTGTGTTCACCTTTATGAAGAGCGTCAAGTTCTTATCATCATCATTCTCGTATCTCAACATGTTTGATGAAGATTTTGGGAAATTAGAAGTGTTTATTTAAAAAAAAACTATTTTCTGCTGCAGAAGAGCAACTTGGAAAGAAAATTCCACCTTAGAAACCTAAACGTTCAGAATTTCAGGACAAAAATACCTTCACCAAAACTTTGTTTGATCCCAACCTTAGTTTTCTGATTTTTTTTCACATTTTAATGAAATGAGATCACTAATGGACATCCCAGAAGGTGATATCTTGGACCAGCCCATATGGACTGGCAACACTGATGGTTCTTTTACTTGTATGTATGTCTGCTTGGCAAATTATAAAACAAAGTAAGAACTTTACTCTCTCAGCAAATAAAATTTGGCACAAAGGCAATAGACTGCCCATTGATGATATAGTCAGGAAATTTGAGGCCCCAGAGGGTGATGGAGCTTAGTAGCTTGGAAACTCTATGGAGGACAAAATCTGTTAAGATGGTGGCTCTCTAAGCCAAAAAATGAACTCCAATATCTGTTCTGTCCCTCAAGTGGTTATATGTTGGGAAATTTGAAAAAGATGTGCAGCTTTTAGTGGCACATTTCGGTCCTCTTCCCCATTACATAGAAAGTAAGCCACCGATCTAGGTATCGTTACCACCTAGACCTGTAATCGCAACAACCCACTTGCAAGACCGTCGCTATCTATAAATGGAGGTGATTTTTTGTCAGGAAATTGTTATTTCAAGATTCAACAGATGACATACACCCCTGTTAATACACAAATTTCCTCCCTCCCTTTCTTCATTGACTGGAAACAACTTCACTTTACAGCAGAGAGATGTAAAAATCTAATGGATGGAAGACTGAAGCAAGGGTTCTCTCTTTCTGTTCTAAAAGGAGAGTCTGTTTAACTTGTCGTACACATAAATCTTATAGTATTATTACAGCACTTTTAACATGGAAAATCATCCATACAAACGAGCAATTTCAATAATAAATCTGGATAAAACACTTAAGGAGGTAGATTTTTTCATGTGTATAGTTCTGTATAAGATTTTTCTTTTTTCTTCGTAAGAACATTTACAATTGGAGAGTTTGAACCCGAAAATGGCTTTTGACTTGACTACAGAACAAGTAACAACATTGATCATAATAGCTATGGCTAGTATGAAATTTTGCATCGCAGAAGCTACAAGAAGAGAGTTGCTGCTATAATAAGCAAGACAACAGAGCACACCATTGCCTGCATAAGAGTAAATTCTAAACGCTGTTAGGACTGTTTAACGCTTTAACACGGTATCAAGAGAAGCAAAAGATATTCAAGGGTCACTGAAAAGAAGAAAGGTAGAGAAATGCAATCTCAAGCATTTACTTTTTCCATCTTTTGATTGATCCATTATTTTGTTAAAAGCTTAGCAAGGGGGAAATGAATCAACTTACAGCAATAGCAGATGCAGCAAGCCCGGCACGTTCTCGAGGATCCTTACGGTAGTAGTTTCCAAAATAAAGTATCGTGGCATAATACCACATCAACGGGCATAGAAATCCCAGTAGAAATCTAGTAATAATAATAAACAATCAGATTTTCCAGAGAGAGAGAGAGAGTAACTGAGACTTATAATAGCACTTACGAAAACCATCCGACTCCGCAACCAAAGCAAGGAAGAGGTTTATCATAGAACCCTGTTTGAATGTCCTCTACATCTCTAATCAAGGTATACTTTCCCTTCTCACGGTCTTCTGCATCACCTGCTTGCCCTATAATCATGGTATATCCAACTCAGAACTTTGGTTTGCCTCAGTTATTTAAATATTTTGTGTCTCAGTGTGGACAGATGATTGGTAGATAGAAAAAGGTTGAGTCAAATTCAGAAGAACTTCTACAACAATACATGTCTTCACATTTACAATAGATACCAGGGAACTGAACATAAAGTTAGAAAAGATCCTTAACCCCAACAGCCCAAACAAAAGGAAAAGAAAACCTATGAACAATGCTAATGGGGAGAGAGGGAGAGAGACCAGAAAACTTAAATAGGTAAAAACAGGTATCAGAATAGTTTTCTTATGAAACATGTATCAAAATATTTTATCCTCACTCTGTGAAAGAGCCATAATAAGGCCTCAAAGAAGAAACTGAATGAAAGTAAAACTTGTGACATGAAAAGATAAAGATATATTTCAATGTACTTCAATCCTAAAGTAATTCTGCGTTTTTAGCTGAGTGTGAGAAAACAACATTGACAGCTTTTTGTTTTTCTGATTTGCAGAAGCTACAATAGATAAGACAAAGGTAGGGAACCTCCATAGATAGAAATTTATGAAGAAAATGATTCTAACAGCATTCTACTTCTTTTCCTGATCTATATGGGCCACACATAATAGAAATGAGCATTTCAATCTGCGAGCATTTATTGGATGCAGGCACAAATACAAGTTATTGTCATGGGAATAGGGTTTATCTTCCTAGGATAACCTAAAAGCATAACGGAAAAACATATGTCCACCACCCTTCGGGGTGGCCCAGTGGTTTGGGTTTGGGACTTCCATGTTGGAAGTCTCAAGTTCGAAACCCCTTGCAAGCGAAAGCAAGGGGTTTGCCTTCTGGGTCGAGCTCGTCGCACCGGGCTTGCCTAGTGTGGGTTACCTCTCCTATGTGGTTTGCGAGCTATTGCATAGGAGTGGGGGTTTTACCCTGTGCGCACCCTTGTTTCCCTTGTCATAAAAAAAAAACATATGTCCACCGAGAGCTATCCAGGTTGTGATCAGAATATAGAAGGCCAAAATAGTCATGGTATCCCAAAAAATAAAGAAAATGGCTAGTTTTGGATCACAACAAAGTTGACCGATCAGTTGGAAGGGGCACTCCAAAGGATTAGGGGGAAAAGTGGGTGAACTCCCAACAACTTACTTGGGCATGCCTTTAGGAGCTCAGAGCAAATCAAAGGACATATGGAGTGGTGTGATAGAGAAAAGTGAAAAAAAGTTGGCAAACTGGAAAAGTCAGTACCTATCCTCAGGTGGCAGACTCACTTTGGTGAATATTGTGTTGGATTCTCTCCCTTCATATATGATGTCAGTCTTCCCTGCTCCAGCTAGTGTGACTGAAAGATTAGATGCAATCAGGAGGAACTTTTTATGGAAGGGAAGTGAAGACAAGAAGAAATATCACCTAGTGAAGTGGGAGGAGCTGATCCAAAGCAAGAGAGGTGGGGGTTTAAGTATCAGAGAACTGAACACACACAACAAGAGTTTGATGATGAAGTGGTTATGGAAGTTTGCATCCCCAGAAGAAGCTCTATGGAAAGAGGTGATCAGATCAAAATATGGCATGCAGGATAGATGGATGACAGAGGAGGTGACACTCCTTATAATTGTAGTGTATGGAGATCCATCAGGAACCTATGGCAACTAGTTTCTACAAGAACAAGTTGCAAGGTTGGTAATGGAGAGAAGGTGGCTTTCTGGAAGGATATATGGTGTGGGCAGTGGCCTCTGATGCAGACATTTCCTGAGCTATACAACTTAAGCCAAGCTCAGGATGCTACTGTGGCTGAACTATGGACAGGACAAGGGTGGAACCTTCATCTTAGAAGGAACTTAAATGATTGGGAGATGACCTTTGTAGCAGCTTTTCTGAATACAGTCCCTCAAAACCTTAATCTTACAGAAGAAAGAGACAGTTTGGTGTGGAAGGTGGACAGCAAAGGTATTTTTACTGTCAAGTCAGCTTACAAAGACTTGACAGGAACAAATACTCAGGAGATAGGATGGCCATGGAGAATGATCTGGAAGACCAAAGTGCCTCATAAGGTAAACTACTTTACGTGGCTACTGGCAAAGGAAGCAGTCCTCACTCATGAAAACCTTAACAAGAGGAAAATCAACCTATGCTCTAGATGATATCTATGCGAAGAACAAATAGAGACAGTCAACCATCTCTTTCTACATTGTGTATTGACAGACCAGCTGTGGCAAATGTTCATCCACAAGAGAAAGATCAGGTGGGTGAAACCTGGGAGAATCAAAGAGGTGCTAAGAAGTTGGATCAGTGATGGTAATGCGGGAAAGGATGAGAGATGGAAGATGGCTCCTGCATGTATTTGGTGGACCATATAGAAAGAGAGAAATCAGAGATGTTTTGAAGGCAAAAAGAGCAACATACAGAAGATCAAGACAGATTGCTTAGGCCTTTACTATTTTTGGTGTAAACAAGTAGTTATAGACAGCACAGAGGATGTTTTTAATGCAATTGACTGGCTGTAATTAGATACGTTAGGACGTTGTAAAGTGACAACTTTTGTGAAGGGGGACTACACTTGTTGTAGTACACCTATTGAATATGTAGAAGTAAATTTACCATTCTCAAAAAAAGGGGCACTCCAAAGGACTTTTTCAGTTGGAAATTGCTACATTGTGATGCAATCTGACACCAACAGGGTTATATGGCCTTGGAAAAAGATTTGGTTCAATAGTACTCCTTTGAAGGTCTCTTGCCTTTCTTGGAATTTGGCTAGGGATGCTTGACTCACTTAAGTAAACAATCAAAAGAGGGGATTTCAACTTTGCAGCAAATGCCCATTGTGTGAAGAACGACCTAAAGAAGTCGGTCACCTTTTTTTGTACTGCCGGGTCACAAGTCAATTATGGGGCATGTCTTCGACAATACTTGGCATGTGTTGGACCATGCCTAGCTCCATTACAGAGCTTCCGCAGTGCTGGAACAGAAGGGCATATGCAAGAATTCTCAAAAGACTTGGAACATTATACTTCAGGTCATGGTAGTTGGTGAATGGTCTGGCTTGAAAGAAATAGCAGAATATTCTAAGGCAATAAGAGAAACATTAACCGCCTCAAAAATGGATTTATTTTTTGCTTGCTTTTTGGTGCAAACTGGTCATTGTACGAGATGTTCATGCAATGCTACACACAGTAGAGAATTTGCACGGCTTGTAATTACGCCTGATGCACTGGCTTAGTTCAAGCTTTTATAAAATTTCTTATTACTTATAAATTTAAGAAAAGACTACCTTTCGACACTGAATAATATCGAGCTGAGGGCCTCAAAAGGTCAAGATGTTTTTCAGATGCTGATTTCACGAGTTCAACAGTATTTCTGCCCTCTCCAGCTTCAAGAGTAGCCCCTGTTAAACCCAGATGTCCAATTAATCATGGCTACAAAAATTCCTTCATCTAAAATTCAGTACGAGTATTAAATCCTCCAATTGCAAATGAAGGGTAAACACAATTTTTCCTGAAAAAATATGCATATTCTAAACCAAGTAATATACATATCCTAGAAGAGTTCAATATGTAAAACTTCAAACAACTGTACAAAGTGGCACTCATTCATAAGCATTTCATCATGCAGTAACAACTTTTTGACTAACTTGAACTCAACATTTAAAGATAACTACAAGAAATCTAATGGAATAAGACATAAAGTAGAAATTTATCACGGGCTACATGAAGAATGCATCACCAACAAACAAATATATACAGTGATCAATGTAATCGCAGAAAACTCTGTCGGAAATCTGAAAAATGAGATAGCAAATTAGGTTAGGTAGACTAAACGCTTACCTTTGTCCATGTATAGTTCTTAGCTGATGGCTTCTACCTTCCAAGTATTTTGAGTTATCCCCTCTGCTTGACCTTCAGATAACCTACTTTGCATGATCAAATAAAGGACTTCAACCTTACTAATTTACCATGTGATAAGCAATAACTCATTGAGTAATGCCGGCAAAGTTGGAAAACGAACGAGCCACTAATTTTTCCAATTGATTAAGGAAGAATAGATTATATCTAGCATTGTTAAGCGTAATTGTGTCAATACCAGGGGTGTGCAAAAATCGAACCGACCGATAAACCGAACCGAAAAAAGTGTTATTGGTTTATTGTTATTGGGTTATTGGGTTAACGGTTATTTAATGGTTTTACAAAAAAAAATTATTGGGTTATCGGTTCCTTATTGGTTTTTTAATATTGGGTTATTGGGTTAACCGATAACCCATTAAGAATATAATAATTTACTATTTTAATTTTTAGTTATACATATATATGTATATTATACAAAAAATATTAATATAATTAATAGTATATTAGACTAAAAATATAAAA